>NC_056479.1:4293142-4295642 GCF_008729295.1 Plectropomus leopardus | reverse complement strand
AATTTGTACAAACTGAACTTTGAGCTAGCTCTTGTTAAGTGTGAGCGTGCACAACACTGAAGAAATGTGAATTAGAGATTGTGAAAGAATATGCACAAGGCATCTTCTCACACCACTCTGATGTTCCCAAATGGCAGCGAGTGGTAACTATTTTCATATGTTGTGTTTAATTTTATCTTCTTGTGATTTTCAGTCTCACCATTTAACTCCAGTGCATGCCAGTAGCCCGCAGGGACTGTCCAATCAGGAAGCAGGAGGGCCACGGGCACTTCCTGTCAGCAATCAGCGCCATTCAGGTGTGATGGATGGGTCTGACACACACACACACACACACACACACACACACACACACACACACACACACCAGTTTTTCATAAATCTTCAGGCACACACAAACACACACCTGCAAAGCAATTTTAAACACACACACATGAAGTTAAACAGCGCTTGGTGTGTGACACCTCCATCCATTTCACTAAGACAGGAGTGTGTGTGCCAAAACCTGACACTGCACAGACCCTGACTGTGTGTGTGTGTGTGTGTGTGTGTGTGTAATACATTTTTTGTCCATTGACTTGCTCTCCAAATCACTCTTACTGCTTCATTCCACCTCTCTCTGTCTGATCCTTGCTCTCTCTCTTCTATTTCGTTCTTTATATCTAGTCTGATTATTGATTCTCTTGTTCTCTCTGAGATTGTAAAACATACTCTGACTGAACTGATTGCAAAGTCACTGTGGAATCAATGACACAATCCATTATTAAATTATCCATTAATAAAAATGTATATATTTAGTCTCAAAATTTCAAAGATAGGTTAGATTGACCTCCAAAATGTAAGAAAAAAAGTACATTTTAACACTGAAACTGACGCCACATAATGTGTTTGCAGTAGCACATCGATAAAGCTTTTGCAAAAAGTAAATGTATAAAAAAGGCTCATTGCTATGCTTTTTCAATCGAACACAACAAATTGTAAATGGGCATTAATTTATAGACTAGGATAAAGAAAACATTGACATGACTGGGAAGAGGAATCAGCTCTGTCTAAAGGTGAGCAAATGTGCCTACAAGCACTTCTAAAACTCACTGAGTTGCAATCAGATGTTGACTGCATGTCAGACTATGATGCTCCAGGTACCCTCCAGCATCAGTTTTGGATTCTCAGGGACATTGCATCAGTTGTAACTTGTTAGGCAACATGCATTGCGTATTTTCAAAAATTCAAATGTGTTCACAAGAAACTAAAAATGAATTAGTAAACTCAGGACGTAGGTAATTAACTTCGTTAAGTTTAGGCAACAGAACAGAATAGAAAATCACACTTTGGCTGAAAGTAGGTTGTTTCTAACACAATGTAATGTCACACGACAGATGTCACATACGTCACTAGTGTTGCATGCTACACCAACACAAGTTGATTATGCACTACCGCCAACAAATGCACATGGTGGGATAATGCAGCATGTGCTTATGTTTAGACAACATGAGCACATGGAAATCAACACGGACCCGCAACAAGCGCATATGCTGGCACCGATGGTTAGGATTAGGCATAAAGAGACACATGGTAAGGTGTAGAAAAAAAAACCCATCACATGCAGACAGGAAGTGAACACTGGACTCCTGCATGAAAGTCAGTTGTTTGTGGGACCCATCCACCACCCCTCCCATCAACCCTAGAGACGCACTTGCGCTCCTTAGATTACAGTGTTACTGGCAGCGTTTCAATCTGACACCATCCTTCCGACTTTATGCGCATGCGACCGGTTCCGTCCAGATGCGTTCTCGAGTGACACCGTCCGTGCATGAATCATGGTGCTGGTGCTGTTCGCTGTCCGGGGATCCGCCAGCATATAATAACAACATGACTGGTTCTGTTTGGCCGCGTTGTCAGCTGATCCCATCCTGTGGCGTCCCATGTGGATGCACAAGGTGCCTTTCAGCATCACACACATATGCCAACAGCACTGACAGAGCAGTTTTTCCCTCAAAAAATCGCCTCAAAAAAGGCGGGAAAATGCAAATTAAATTAAATTGGATTGATAAGTAAATAAAAAAGATGGAGTTGCAGTCAGTACCTACTCAGACAATCTGACTGCTTCACTGAGCCCTTTACACAGAATATAATTATTTCTTAATTATTTTAAAGCTAGATTATTAAACATGACTGTGGTTTCAGTATGAATTATAGATCACTTAAAAAGGTGACACCCAACAAATAAAGCTACTTTTTCATCCAGCACTGTCTTTGAAAGCCCTCTATACTTTAACTTGAATTATGAACTTAAGGTAATTCATTTCTTTCAAATAAAAGTTTTTTTTTTTCTCAAACCGCACACATAAACATGTTTTTGAGGAACAAGCGCCTCACCTGCTGTGTGCGTATGATTACCAATTAAAGAAAACAGTGAGTGATCGGGCCAGTGTGGAGCCCAGATAACACCCGCCTCATGTTTCTCCCTCAGCTCCCATTAATATGAAATTCTGATAGTGAAATT
>NC_056479.1:4039604-4292642 GCF_008729295.1 Plectropomus leopardus | reverse complement strand
TAACTATTTTTGTGATACACAAAACATTAATGATTTAAATACCAAAAACATAAGTGTTGCTTTTTTCATTTATTAAAGCTAGCTTCATCTACGGATGATGACCTTGAGTTGCGGTTGAAAGAACATTTTACGTTTTTCTTTATTTTTTGTTTAATAAGAACATGTTATTTTCCTCCTGAAACCTTTCCTCAAAACGTATTTCGTTATTTAAAATTTCTGACGCCTAAGATGTTGTGGCGAAGATTGAATACACAAATTTTAATGCTGTGTTTTTGCTCCAGTGTCTGGATAGGCTGCACAAAATGAAGACAATGCTACTTTCAGATATGGAAACACTGACACATTGTTATACTGATGTGAACTTTACCACGTTACATTTCTTTTCTCAACCACCAATTTAATACTCGATGCAGAAAAGTGTAACTCAATACAGCTTAAATGTATTCTCATGATCGACTTCACCGAAATATTGAAGAAACTGATTTTTGCATAAAAATCATAGAATGACGTCCCATTTTAAACACAAAGTATAGCTAAATTAATATATCTTTTCATGAAAAAATCATTTATTCTTGAATCATGAATTCTTTTAAATTCTTCTTTCGTTTTTTATAGGCTACGTGTGTGTGTGTGTGTGTGTGTGTGTGTGTGTGTGTGTGTGTGTGTGTGTATAAATAACTTTCGAATATGTCCCTGTTCCTTTGTGGTTTCAAACAAGACCAAGACATGTATTTTTAAACTGCACTCCCTCTTGACACCTTTTCAGCTCCCAGCTCATTAAAAACCTCCGAGCTGCGGCCAGTTTCCCCACATTTTACCTGAATAAGCTAAAACATCCACAGTCAGGCTGCAAAAACTCACCAAATCCAAAGGAACAGTCTGGGTTGCCCCTGGAAGTCCTCGGCTGCCTGCAGGAACCAGAAAAAGCCCTCAGAAAGTGGTGTGAGGGGGGATGTTATAGCAGGTCCTGATGCCTTTATTGCGTCCATGAAAAGGCCGGAAACCCCAATAAAAGCTGCAGACACACAAAGAAAGCAGCAGAAAGTGGACCGAGCGGCCTGTTTGCGCCTCCTGTGCTGCTGCTTTTTTTTTGTACTTTCTGTTAATTTTTAACGCGGGACATTTGCATAGAGGAAGCGCTGGATCCGCGGTTCCTGCGGACCAGACAGCAGTCCGGAGAGGTCACAGGCGGGTCACTGAGGGTCTGAGAAAGTCGTTTTGGGTTTAAATTGGATAAGAGCAAAAATGTGAACGCTGTTTGTACTGGAAAGTGATTTGACCACAATGCTTTAGTGGAGACATGAGTTTGCCAATTTTCTTTTATTCAGTCATGATGTCGCCTGTTTGAATGGATTATTTATGCTTTGCTGATGGAGAAAATGGTAATGAACGCAGACTGGGGAAGCTATATAAACCAGTTACCAGTTTACCAATTTACCAGTATATAATGCAGTGCTGTTGATCTTTGATATTTTGCAGCATTTTAATGTGTCCATGTATTGGATTTTGCATTCTAGCCTTTCTTAAAATCTAGCTCAGAAAGCATCACTTGGACCGCGCGCTCTTATTGAGGCAAAACAGGACTTGTTTGCGTCATAGTGCTGCAAGGAGGCGCCGGCTGCATCTTTAGCTTATTTAAGATTCAGAGAGTGTTTGAGCTCTTTTTTTGCGGAAGGACAATACTACTTTTTTTCGATGACTTACATGCATTTGTAAAAACTAAATTGACGAAACCAATCTACGTGGAATCCATTGCTTCCGCACAAAATGCATCTAATGACCACATTTTCCAAAATATCTATTAACTATTTTCTCATTCAGCACCTACAAAACACAAAATATCATTTTACAAATACTGACAGACTCTTTAAAATGTTAAATATGATGGCAAATTCCGTGCGTTTCTGCAGTCACCCTATTGATTATATGGAAGAATTATCAGAAAATTTACTCTCTAGAAGATACATCAGCTGTGGAGACATAGGACGTGATAAAGATGAGAAGTTGTGGCAAAATGCAGCTGAAGGGGAGGACAAGAGCTACCACGAGTGATTATACTATACGTGTTGTCGATGGGTTTATAGGCAATTATAAATACAACACTAGAATTTCAGGAGTTGGATTTTTTTTTTTGTTTCAGCTTTTAATTTTCCACCTGACTATATGCAAACATTTAGAAAAAATACAATATACTGAGGCAGATTGCAGCATTTATGATTGATTCTTGTCAATAAGGCAAAAATGTGTTATTCTTGTTCTAGATTGAAATACTTATTTTTTTGTGAAAAATCATTTAAACTTCAGACACAAGAATTCAAATGTATATTAGTGTTTGTTAGTGCTTTTCGGGTCCGTGTTGTGGGTGAGCATGTGTGCTTTCTAAATGAGAATTGTTGCAATTGTTTTGGTCAAAGGAGCCTTCGCTGTCTGTTTTGATGGGTTGCGTGAGTTTTAGAGGTGAGATATTGAAGGTTTGGTCAAGTGCATGTTTTTAATGTAGAATTTTGAAAACGTGGTTTCAATAGCTTATTAGGTTATTGGCAATATTAAATTAATGTAATTAACAAAATCAAAATCAAATCAATCAAATATTCATCTCATGAACCAAGCGGAGAAAATCGACCCCTCTCCAAGCTATAGCTTCCGGATATTCAGGTGCATCCTCACATGTCTCCTTTTTAAACCAGGCCCTCCTCTAACCGCATCCGGCTGCTTTTCACTATTCTAAAGCAGGATATTTTGCAAAAAAATAAAAAAAAAATACTGCGGTGTGTTTTGGTCTCAGGGCATCCTGCGGCTACGGGCCTGCAGGCCGTAAAAATGGTGACGCGTTGCCGCATTGCGAAACAGCTTTTACGCACGGCTTTTCCAGGCCCACAGCACCTCTCAGGTGGTGCTGTTGTTGAGCCTGCAGATCACCACGGGGCCAAAATTCACCAGGTTCACTAACATCGGTGAGCAGCTTCATCCCCTTGTAGCTGGGTGGACACAAACAAGGAGCGCGAGCGCCTGGGTCATAAATTCAGCTCTTTGCCTCTGGAGCTTAATAATCAGTTATTAAAATGATAAGTCTTTATGTAAACCTGGGTGGTTAGGAATACTAAAAAAATAATGTTTCAATAAAATGAAATTTTGTTAACACAGCGATCACTATCGTTTTCACTGTCGGTGTGCAGACGGACAGCAAGCTTCACCTCGAGCTGCTTTTTATTGTTGCATGTGTCGGCTCACGAGACACTACTGAGGTTTGCACACAAACACACACACAGACACACACACACACACACACACACACACACACACACACACACACACCCAAATGTTGCATAAAGGTGATTAAACAATAATGGACATAGTGCAATGCGTATATTCTTCATTCTCGCTGCCAAACTGTGACAATGTGTATTATAATATTCCATCTATCTGTCTTTTAAATCATATGTGAGTTGTTTGTTTAACCTTTTGGGTTTGAATGTTGATGAAATGCATCTGAAAACACTTTAGCAGTCTGGACAAATGCCTGCTGTGGTTCATTCACTCATCCAGCATGAAATAAAGAGGCGTCTGGCGCACAAACCCACTCTGCACAAACATAGATCTTTAAGAAAAAAGACAAGAAGAAAATACAAATTCTCAGAGTCTGCTGTGTGCTGAGAGCTGCCTGCATGTTGTTCTTAAAGAGCAGCAGAAGAAGAAGAAAATGGCGGCGCAGAGAATGGTAGAAAGAGAAGGAGCAGCTCCCCTCTAACAGCACTCCATGAAGAAATGCAATAAATTCCTTGTTGTTTTATGAAAATTTACAACTTTGTGATACAAGTTTATGAGTGGCCGCGCGCGGGGATTGGCCGACGGGCTGGTCATGTGGACGCGCTTAACGTGAACATGAACTTTTTATGATTTCCCAAGTGGCTATATTGCTGCTGCACTCCGCTCCGGCCCGAGCTGCCTCCTCCTCTCCTCCCTTTCTGCTCCTTCCCGGGGCTCGCGAGGCTGCCGCGCGGAGCCCGGGCAAAACCGCGAAGGAAATTAACGCCGGCTATAATTAAACGGACTAGTTAATGAGAATACTAGTTGTGAACTGAGGAAACCGGCACAACAACCCGCCCCCTCCTCCCCCACCTCTCCTCCTCCTCCTCCTTCTCATGCTCTTCCTCCTCCGCTATGGCTCCGCGCTCCGTCTGGTCTCGTGCTGTCTACGCTAAATCGGCGGACCGAGATGGGGGGACAGTTCCGCTGCGATGAGGCGGAGAAGACCCCAAAACCCGGGAGATGACCCCGTTTTTTGTGTGTTTTTTTAATTTATTTTTTAAAAAATTTATTTAATTCCTCACTTGTCAGCGCGAGCAGGAGGAGGAGGATGGTGATGATAGGGGCGGCGATGAAGATGACGGCGGTGTTTTGACGACTGGATGACAACAGGGGAACGCACCCCTCCTCATCCTCACCTCCTCGCGCCGCCACCCCTCCATCCAATTACCATCCATCCATCCGGTCTACACACTGCCTCGTGCCATTCCGGGGTGCCTGGCTTCCCTGCGCGCGGGACGCCGGAGTCATCTGCAGGTGTGCGGGGCTCTCGTGACGGATTATCAACAAACGGTAAGAGCCATTCATGCACGTTCCTCCTCTTGCAGCCCCTCGCGCTGTTGCTGCTGCTGCTGCTGCTGCTGCTGCTGCTGCTGCATTATTGTTAAAGGAGCAAAACAAGTCAAAGTGCTCTGCGTGACTCTGCTGCTCCTGGTTTACACATTAACCTTATAAATGAGGTGTTACTTTCCCAGCTCAGATTAGAGCGCTTCCTGGCTGGATTAGGCTGCATGATGAACTCTGCAGATGAATTGGCTCTCTAAGTGGTGGGATTAGCCGTGGAAAAGAGCCATCCATCGGTTCAAACCCGGCTGTTTGTGATCCGGAAGATTAGCTCACCATCTTTTTTTTTGCCCCGAGCCGTTCACTGTGGACGGAGGGAGGGGGGAGAGGTGTGTGTGCAGAAGAGAGCAGGCTGTCTCTGATGTGAGGGCAGGTGTGCTGGATTTGTCTAATTATCAATGGAAATGTTCTGTTTTGAAAAGAAAGAGAGCGTGTCGTGCGTCTTACCGGCTGTTTCATGTTGCGGGTAGTTTTTATCTCTGGCTCTCTGTATTGTCTTTTGTTCTCTCAGTGAGGTTTTTTTTTAATTGTTTCACTTCCAGCTCTCAGAGGAACAGCTTCCAGGTTTCAGCTGACTGACAGCTAGTGTGTGTGTGTGCGTGTGTGTGTGTGTGTGTGTGTGTGTGTGTGTGTGTGTGTGTGTGTGTGTGTGTGTGTGTGTGTGTGTGTGTGTGTGTGTGTTTTACAGACACAGGAATGTTTTTTTTTTTTTTTCTGTCTCACACCGTCCAGCCCACTTTTATGACTTTGTTTCCCTTCTCATTTCCTCCCTGCGGCGGGCGGGCTGTTTTTTTTTTTGTTTTTGTCTACACCTAACCGGCCAGGACACCGCCCAACAACCCCCCACCCCACACACACACATACATGCACATACATCTGCAGGCCTGTCTGTCTGTCTATCTTCTCTTTGGTCTCTCCAATTTGCTGCTGTCTCAAATATCAAACACCTTTTCAGGGTGTCTAAGAGAATTCCTTCTACACACACACACACACACACACACAGAGAGAGAGAGAGAGAGAGAGAGAGAGAGAGAGAGAGAGAGAGAGAGAGAGGAAGATTTTTCTTTGACAATAGTTCTAGGGCTACTTCTATTTTGATCTCTCGCTTTTGTGATATAGCAGGTTGTAAATATGCAGTAATGTATGCGCTCAGCTGCGCGTCACATTATCTGTAACGTATTACCGTCTGTATGCTTTTTAAGACTGTGTTGGATCTGCTACTAGTTAGTTAACTAGTTAATGCCAAAAAACACAGCACATTTGCTGTCTATACAAATTCACTTTAAATATAAATATATATATATATATTAAAATTATAACAGCAATTATTATTAGAACTGAGTATTGTTGTTGCTGTTAGACCAGCATTCACTAATACCAAAAAATACCACGGTGTGCATCTCTGTCGCGTAACCTTAGAATTATAAGGTTTTCTATGACATTTTTGTCAAAACTGAGTCATTCATATATTCTTTGACAATTTGTTGATATAATGCTAAGTGGGTTTTTTTTTTTTTTTAGTTTTATTATTGGTCTTTTTATTTTGAAAATGTAAAAAAAAATAGATCATTTATGCTGTTTGGAATGCAAAACTTTAACTCAGTATCTCAGAACGCAGATAATGTGGCGATAGTGAATGTGCAGGTGTGATATAGAAATAACCTTCTAAAACTTGGAAATGATGTTGGTTGTCGGAAAAGCGGCGCACAGTTGTGCAATGATGCGGCCTTGAACAGTAAACAAGCTGAGGTCTTTGGCAGTTTTATTAGTGGTGTTCTTCGAAGGCATCAGAAGACAAACATACACAAATTTCTACAAAATATACATCCATTTTTGACATATTACAGCTGCTAATGTCCACCACTCCCCCCTCACACTCTGTGTATGCAGAGGCGCGTTGACACCATACCCTCTGAATGTCACTAACACCTCTAATTGGAAAGGCATGACTTTTATTTCTGCAGGAATCTGGCTATACAGCATACCGCTGGTGGGAATGTAACAATATACATTTGATATACATTACTTTTCTTATTTTTTTAACCAAAAGATAATATAAATACCAATATCACCACAAGTTATCAAAAATATGACCAGAAGGAAAACATTCAAAGCGTTTTTGGTGGCTTGCTACATTTCCCATAAGCGTATTATTGGCTCAGTATTTCTCATATGTGTCTATTTCACGTGACTGGATTCAAAAAGAAACCAAATCACCAGACAGGAATGACAACACTGGACGATTCTGTAAAAATATGCGTCTGTAAAATTTTCTTTTACGTCAAACGTTCATGAAATATCTGCGCGCGGGTGGATGCTGTAATATCAATAGGCGCAAGGCTTTGTAAAAATTCGGCACACAGCCACATTAAGCACAGTTCATCAACTTTATGTTCATAAACTAGTTCCTTCCTTTATTACAGCACAAACATTTAATTTGGCTCATATTTAAAATCCAGTGTGTGTTAGAGAGAAGGGGCAAATAACATAATCAGATTTATGCTGTTAATATCGGCTTAATTTTTTTTATTAAATATAAATACTTAATTTCCAGTTATTAACTCGTACATATATCTTGTTTTACAAGATCTGCGTATGGTCGTGGTCTACCTCCTAACTTTAAACACAAGTGTCCTGAGTCTTTGCAATGCAGACATTTCCTATTGCAGTTATTGGCGTTTCTGTTAATTTAACTGAAGTAGAAGTGGTTATTGTTGTAATTAATATGGATATATAATAACTGATTATATTATTCATAATTAATGCTAATATTCTCATCGTTGTTTAGGTCCGGCGTAAATTCTGTGTTTAAGTCCTAATAATAACGGCTCATGACGGGTTTATATGTTTATTTATATAAGCAACCATTTGTACAAATATATATTATTCATGTACACGCGCGTACATTCATGACCTTAGTATGGATCAACACCAAGATGCATCACAAGTGAATTTTTTTTATATATATTTTAATATGCATGGTATTTTGGCATCAAATAGAAAATAGAAGCCAAGACAGAAATTCTAATTCCCCACGCATACTAAATATAAATTATTTTCAGATGTAAGTATTATTAATGTTGTCAGACAGACAGAGTATTTGGAGACTGTTTATGTCATTGAATGTGGGCGAAAACAGGCTCACGTGGAAAAACACACTAAAGTGAGCAGCTCCAGAGGCTGGAGGAGCGGTGCCGGTGGTCGCAGTGACTCAGCCCGCACAGAGCTGCAGCTCGGCGGCGGTGCTCAGCAGTGAGCCTCCCAGCAGCCTCTGCAGCCTCCGCGCGTTCCTACAAAACGCTCTGGTGCCATCTAGCGTCATGTCGACGACAGTGCCGAACACTCTCAACCACACATATGAAGCACGCGCTTCATCTTATGGGTAATACCCACTCGCCAAAGACTCCTCTACACGCTATGCTTCCTGGCGTAGATGCTAAATGTGTCGTCGTCGTCGGGTGTGATGTGCTGTTGGACAACACGTGTGTGTGTGTGTGTGTGTGTGTGTGTGTGTGTGTGTGTGTGTGTGTGTGTGTGTGTGTGTGTGTGTGTGTGTGTGTGTGTGTGTGAATGGTCTGTAAGCTGTTGACAAAACTGATGATGTGGCCGCGACTTTACTTTGTTGTCCTCTTTGGACTAAAACCAGACCAGACATGACGAAGGCCAGGGAGTATGTGCGTGCACGTGACCGTTTGGAAATGTGTGGGGCGTGCGTTTTTACTCCTTTGTCTTGTTGGTTGTGGGTTTCTTTCTTTCTCTTTCTCTGTCTGATGGAAACGCAGTGAGGGATTGAGCTCGATTATGATTATCAGGACGGCAGTTTTAAAAGTGATTTCCACCTTATTGTTATTCTGCTGCATAAACAACTCTCATGCACCACTGTAATCATTAAAAGTTGAGGTCTATTGAACTTAAATCATATTAATGTAAATTATAAAGGCTGAGAGGTAATAATAAGTTTTGGTATTTGCAAAATTAAAACAGTTAATGACAACAACATAAAGTAACAGCTCTAACACTAATAATAATAATAATAATAATAATAATAAATAATAATCTTTTTAAATATATTTAATATGTTAAATGCAATTACAATTGTTTGCGGTTTATGTTGTAGAACCGTTTATAGCTTATTGTGTCCCTGATTACCAGCTAAAATAAGAAGTGAATTAGTTACGTGCACCAGTGCGCGTGCCAGTTTTTTTTTTTCTTCCTATTTTTGCAGAGACTTGGAGAAAAACAAGCAGCCCCAGCTCCCCGTGATGCCGCATTCATCCGTCCGTTAATCTTTAACTCGTTCCGGGGCCATTATGTGGCCAAGGGCTCGCGCCCACCAGTAACAGTTCGGTGAGCTGACCCAGAGCACGAGCTCACGGTGCCGTGAAGACGCGGCCAGCCAGCTCGCGGGGCCTGGAAACGATTAATACATTAAAACAAAAAAGCACTAGTGAGGCAGTTTCTCTCAGTTTGTCATTAACACGCGCAGGAGAGGTCGGTGAGCAAGCGCGCGCACAAACACGCATTTACACACTGTTTCCTCACTGGTCTCTGTGTAAACCTCTGCATTGCTTTAGTTAAATAAACCAGAAATATTAATCCATCCATTTTTCCCTTCTTATATGATCAAACACTCGGATGATCTACCTGTACACCTTTAATTTGTAATAGCCAATTTTAGAATATTTGTCATTATTATTTTATTTTAGTTATGCAACTTTGGAACGGAAACAATCTTTGAAGATATTCATTTTTAAAATAAAATCTTCATCTTTCCTCGCCTAGTGATAAGAATATTTCTGATTATTATATATTTTCTTTTCGATACAGTGGGGTTTTCAAATGAGTTTGAACGAATCCCCCAAAAAATCGCATTCATGGGTTTGACAGCAATACACGTCGGGACTTTTTTCATTTTTATTTTAGAAAAAAGATGCGTTATTGTTGAAATGGTAGCTCTACCATAAACCCCAACCGGAAAATTTACAAATATTCTTTAGTGTGGTTATCGCTCTGAAATGTTTGAACTAAAATTTTAGGCAAAAAGGAGAAATGAATCAAGTGCAAGTCAATAAAATACACAGTGGATGTTTCATCTCATAGACAGTTAATTATTTGACGGTGCTTTTTAATAATAGCGGTTGAAA
Source organism: Plectropomus leopardus (assembly GCF_008729295.1). NCBI lineage: Eukaryota > Metazoa > Chordata > Actinopteri > Perciformes > Serranidae > Plectropomus > Plectropomus leopardus. Next base: position 4,282,848 of record NC_056479.1, on the reverse strand, counting down.
TACCGGCGGTTTAAGCATTGCCGGGGCTGAAATGAACCGCAGATGAACTGTACAGTACTCGTGTGTGTGTGTGTGTGTGTGTGTGTGTGTGTGTGTGTGTGTGTGTGTGTGTGTGTGTGTGTGTGTGTGTGTGTGTGTGTGTGTGTGTGTGTGTGTGTGTGTGGTGTGTGTGCACGTGCGTTCCTTGTGTGCAGCACATTTGTTCATCTGCTGTTTGCTGCGGGCCTGTTTTTCAGTTCGTCGCCATTCCTCGGACTTTACAAGGAGTCATAAACGGCCATAAAGCCATAAAAGTCCTGAACACTCTGTTTCTCTCTATGTGCCACACACACACACACACACACACACACACACACACACACACACACACACACACACACACACACACACGGCCATAAAGCAATAAAGCAGCAGTCTGACTCCTTCAGCTTTTAATTGTCGATAATCTCTGAAGTTTCTCAGATTCCTGGAGTTCCTTCAGCGGCCCTGAACTGTTTACACCGCAGCTCCATCACACACACCGATTTACTGCGCAGGAATATAGCCGGCTTCAAGTCCTCAAAATAATGCATGTTATTATTATTATTATTATTATTATTATTATTATTATTATTATTATTATTATTATTATTATTATTGAGAATTATTTTTTTCAAATTATTATTTTTTAAACTAGTGATTAACTGGTGACATTCCAGAATATTACGCTTTTTTTTGTTCTATTTTCGCCGACTGAGCATACTATAACATTGCTTTGCAGTATTTGTATCATTAATATGATGACAGTAGTAACGGTAGTAGTAGTAGTAGTAGTAGTAGTAGTAGCAGCAGCAGTAGAATTGTAGTTGTGCGTGACAGTAGTAGTAAAAGTTCGTGTATTTTAGTTGTTTTAATTCTCATATTTCACTCAAAATTGTTAAAATTAGTAAGATAATATTCTATGGTCCTTTTAAACAACACGTTCGCTTTGCAAACTCTTTAAAAACGTAGTGGATTTTTTGGATAATTGCAGACCGAGGTTATGTGACGTGAATAAAATGGCAACAATAGGCCAACCGCACGGTAACATGTTGGCTATTTTATTTTATTTTTTTCCATTTCTGCCTACTGTGCGCAAATGTAAGTTTATTCAAATCCGCTGTAGATTAATCTACAATAGAAAATATCACACAGACACTTTGTGCGCGTGAAAGTAAGCTGTGACTGTCTCCCTTTAAGGTGTATATGTTTCTGTCCTCACGCTGCTTCCAGACTTTAGCAAACATTTCCAGTCTCCGTTTCCTATCCCGAGTCTTCCTCCTTTTCTCTCTCTCTCTGTCTCTCTGTGTGTGTGTGCCGTTTGTTGCCGTTCGCCGCCACGCGCGCCTCTCCAAACTGCAGCACACCTGCAAGGACAGACAACAGCGCGCTCATTCCACACACAGCCAGCGTGGATGAATATTTCAAGGCAGTCACATGATATGGTAACAGAAATTAGGTCACATTGTTACCTTCAGGTCCTGTACTCTCCAACTGCATGGAGTTTAAGAAAGTGTGGAGAAAAAACATCTTGCACAAGCTTATGCGTAATTTCTCAGTTCCACCATTAATAAACTAATATGTGAGACCTATTGACAAATTAGTAATCAGTAAATAATTGTCATGTTTTATGTCACATATAGGCTTTGATAAAAAAAAAAAACATAAATAAACGAATAAATAAATTAATAAAATCTTGCAAGCCTATAAATGTGTCACGATGCTATATTTGTTGCTTAAAAACTGTTCAAAAATAGAATATTTATTTTAAATATAAAAAATAATGTCCAGGCTGCCGTAAATGTTTAGGTTGACTAAATTTCAGAAGAAAAAATGCACCATTAATACATTACCTCAACTTGCATTCTCAAATTCAGTTGCCTTCAAATATTAATTCAAAAAAGTACAATGCAAATTGTATTCCTAATGCAATAACGCAAAACGTATATTTTTTAAATAATTATTTTATTAATAATAAATAAATTTGTTGGTCATTTAAAAAGTTGGGTAACACATTATCCAAAAAGGTTTATCCTTCATAGTTAACATACTTATGAAGTGTTATCATACTTCATAGTGCAGAACCTGTTCGAGGCACTTAAACGTCACCTGCTGAGGCCTGTTATTCATTTACGCCGTGTTATATATTTTCAATATTTAGCCTAGTAAGCACGTTTTTATTAGCACATCAGACCAGTCTGGTTGTTTTAGCTCATTTCTCTCCGTGTCACACACTAACAGCTAAACTGCATAAATATGAATATGCCATAAAGTCATATTTACCCCGCAGGCTGCTGAACTGGAGGTACCACTAATTGCGCATTACGCTAAAGCCGCAATCACGTTACCGCCGCGCTAATGCACGCGGGCTGTGTATGTAATAATAGTATTACCGTCCTGTGTGTGTGTGTCCCCGGCTGTAGGCCATGCCTGTCCTGCCCCGACTGTTAGTGCTCATTAATGATTAAACCACAGTCAGCTCCAACACAATGCTGCTGCTTCCCGTTCCCACAAAGCGCAGAGGAAACGCAGCGTCCTGCCTGCGAGAGAGGGAGAGAGGGAGAGAGAGAGGGAGAGAGAGAGAGAGAGAGAGAGAGAGAGGGAGAGAGGGGTCAAAATGAAAGTTAAAAAGAGAGATTCCCTAACTGTCTGTGTGATCCTCCACAGAAAGCGAGAGTTCAACTTATGATGTGTCTCCCTGCTCTGAACAGTGTTACTTTAAAAAGAGAGACAAGACATGGAGGAATGGACGGGGGTGGGAGGGTGAAGTAAAAGTAAAAATAGAGTCTTTGTCTCTATTTGTCAGTCGGACTGTCTGCAGTTGGGCCGAGCAGACAAGTCAGAGCCTGTAGGGGAAACACAGAGAGCCAGAGAGACACACACAGAGAGAGGGAGACTTATTTATGGCTGCGGTTACTTTACGACCTCAGCGACACATATTCCGTTTGTAAAGTGTGAATGAAAAGCAGGCCCTCTTCTCCAGCTTTGCTTTTTTTCCCCTTTTTTTTTGGAACTTTGAATAATAGTAGTTCTGGGAGGAGAGCGTATCAGTGATATCAGTAATCGTGCCATGTTTCTTTTCTGTAATAATTTGTAAATCAAAACTACTACTTCTTGTGTGTGTGTGTGTGTGTGTGTGTGTGTGTGTGTGTGTGTGTGTGTGTGTGTGTGTGTGTGTGTGTGTGTGTGTGTGTGTGTGTGTGTGTGTGTGTGTGTGGCCTGCAATATTCATTACTTTACTTTAGTTTAATTCAGAGAATTAGCCACAATAATTTCATAATAGCACATACACACACACATACACACACACACACACACACACACACACACACATATATATATATATATATATATATATATATATATATATATATATATATATATATAGTTATTACAGTTAACTGTATCTTTAAAATACTTAGGAAATGTGTTTAAATGAATAATCAATTATTCAATATTATTTGTTAATAACTAATTATGAACACCTTTTTTTCAACATTTTTTTTAAACAACCAAAACTTGTAGTTATATTTAGGGTCAACTGTGTTTTTTTTCATGTTTTATTTATTTTTTTATACCTTTACCTTTGTAACATGAGCTCATGTTTCACAAGGAATTTAGGCCTAGCATAATGTAATTATTGTGATGTAATTATTATTATTAACTTACATCTATAACAATACACGATGCTACACACTGTGTGAAAGCAATTTTTTTTATTATTTGGTTTCTATTTTTCTCTTCATAATAGTTGAACTAATCTACTAATATATAGTTAGTTAATACTAATTAATGAGAATTAGCGTATTTATTTAAAAAAAAAAGCTTGATGCGGGAGTGATAAGATACAACTGACAAGAGTGTGTTTTTGTTTTTCCTGTTAGGTCTATAGTATGTATCGGCATTGGCTACTTGCAGGCTATTCGTTTAATTGTATTTCACCTGAACAGTACATAATAGCCCCACGGAAAGAGTTTGAGGCGCGTGGCTCTAATCAGTGTCAAGAAAACGAGGAAAAATGGGCATACTCGGAGAATGTTTCCTTTCTTCTTCTCCTTTTACATCTCCGTCTAATCAGTGTCACAGAAGAAGAAAATAATAAGTCACTGCGCACATTGATCAAACCGAACCAACTGATTTTCTACAGACACAGCTGGGAACTAGAGTGTCAATCATACAGCAAAACACTGGACAGAGCCGAAGCACCCGGTTATTTCCCATCAATAAAACATTAACAGATTATTTTCAGAAAATCCTTTCCTGATTATCATTTAGGAAACTCGTCCGATGGAGAAAACAACCGCGATGAAAGGCCTGTGGTATAAAGGACACACACACAAGGACACACACACACACACACACACACACACACACACACACACACACACACACTGACCGCCGTCGGGGGCATAAATCTCAGCACCGACCCAAACGCCGAACAATTACAAATACACAAACACCTCAATTATAGACATGGAAATCCCACATTATGTTGTGGACCAACTCACATCCCACACACACACACACACACACACACACACACACACACACACACACACACACACACACACACATACACACACACACACACACGGGACCACACATGCCTCGTGTGCGCTCTCGGCTATGATTTACACTCGCCAAATTCATTTTAATACGCTCGGTATTATCTGCAAAGCGCCGGGAATACGTTTTATTATTCGGTTGCCTCCGGTTGTGCAGCAGCAACTCCTCCCTGAGGGGGAAGAGGAGGGGGGCGCGCGTGCGTGTGTGCGAGCTGCTGGTTTTTATGGGTCCGACAACAGACGGAGGAGGACACACGGGGAGAGAAAGAATCAATTTAACGCGCGGAGGATTCCGGTGTGATTGCGCAATCTCACCGGGAACCGGAGGAAGATTAGAAAGAGAAATTGAATGAGAATTAGAAAGAGAGAAAGGGAATGGGAGATTGGAGAAGGGAAATAGGAAAGAGGGAAGGGGGGGGGGGGTCCCCCCCCCTTCTCTTCCTCCTCTTTCCGACGAAAAGGAAAAGGGGAGAACGAATGCCAGGCACGGAGGCTCCCCATTGGTCAGTGTGAGGTCAGCTGGTCCCTGCCTCCCCTCCTCACACCATCCCGTCTCCTCCACACACAAACACCCCCCTCCTCTCTCTCTCTCTGTCCCACACTGGCACTCAGCCACCCAGATACCCCCCCCCCCCCACCCCCCCCATCCCCCCCCCCTCCATCGTCTCGCCGAACATGCCTCTCCCTCCTCACCCTCCTCACCCTCCTCCCCCACTCCTCCCAATCTGCGATAAACTAAGTGATAGCAGCAGCCCGTCGGACTGTCGGCTATAAAACACAACAAATCATAAAGTGCAGCAGGGGAAGGCAGAGGAAGGAGGACGGGAGGGAGAACCGTTAGCCGTTAGCCTCCTTCTACTCCTCCTTCTTCTTCAGCGCGTGAACCTTGTTGTTGTGTTTGTTTCGTGCCCTCCTGTCCTCCCCTCTCCTCTCCTCTTCTTCTCCTGTCCTCCGTCTCCTCTCCTACTTTCTCCCGATGAGTTCCTATTTTGTCAACTCCTCTTTCCCGGTCACACTCCCGGGAACGGGTGCAGGCGGCCAGGAGTCGTCGTTCCTGGGTCAGATCCCGCTCTACTCGTCGGGATACGCCGCCGACCACCCGCTCAGGCACTACTCGGGGGCAGCGGCCGTTACCGCCGCCGCTGTGGCGTACGGCGCGAGCGGCGGAGGCGGCGTGCACCAGGAGAAAGCTTACCCGGCGTCTACGTACTACCAGCAGGCTGCGAACGGAGCTTACAGCGGGCACCGGGCTGCGCCTGGGGTCGGTGTAGGGGGCGCAACCGGAGCCGGTGCCTGCGATTACGCAGCGGCGGCGGCGGCGGCTGCTGCAGCAGCGGCCGCCACGAGTTTTTACCGGGACAAGGAGCACCCGTGCGGTCTCGAAGAGCACCAGCTCGCGCTCAGCCAGGACGGCATGCACCGTAAAGCGGAGTGCGCGGGGCTGAGTGGGAAAGGCATGTTCGGCGAGACGATGGACGACAAGCTGCCGGCATCAGCGCCCATTTACCCGTGGATGCAGCGGATGAACTCGTGCAACGGTGAGTGTCTTTCCTCCTCTCGTTCTTGCATATTTTATGATCTCCGTCATAAAACTGACGTTTGTTTCCTCTGTCAGCCCCTCTGCTGTCTTCCCTCTCTCCTTTTCCTCCTCCGCCTCTCACAGGAGCTGCTTTATGATCCCCGTTTGTTGGCCTGTCAGTCAGTCATGTGCTCGCTATTTTATTGTCCGTCATAAAGCGGGTTTGTTTGGGTTGGAGCTCCTGTTACTGTATGTGACCCGCTGACCGGAGCCGCTACCGAGCAGGGGAAATAAAGTTAGAGAGGAAAAGCCTGTCAGAGAGTGTTGTGGGTGAAAACAAGGATCAGATAGAAAGGCAGATAGAGGCTCTCTTACAGCCAGCTATCTATCCAACTGTCTCATGATTTTAATTTCATTTTTTAAACTTAATTTCTTTAAAAATTCTTCGCAAGTTAACATTTAACGAGATAATATGTTATTGTCTTTCATTTTTAAACATGTTATAATATACTGGTAAGATAAGAATGGTTTCAGAGCTTCCATTTTTAAACTTCTCTTCTGTTATCTGATATGGAGCTTGTATTGTTACGCACTGTTTATCCATAACTGAGCAGATTAGATATTACACTCATAATGAGGCCTCAAATGCCAAGTTTGGAGTGAAAAAGGGACACCAGATTAAAGGGGGGATAATTTGATTCATGACTGTCCCCAAACAATGACGATACTGTCCCTTTTATTTACACTGTTGTGTGAATTAAACCAAAAGTATGAAGTGATGGTTGTGTGCCAATATGCAAACCGGAGTGTCTTTGTTTTAAAGGAGAAAAACGGCCTGTTAAGAGTGCAGTGACTAATGGTTGATGATGCAGGGCTGCTGTGGTCCAAAGCCCTGCAGGACACTCCGAGTTATGACAGATGAGGTTGGAAACAAGTGTCCGCTATAATGCAAATAAATATATAAGGTATATTTTTTTAAAAACGCAGCGCGGGCTCTAGATGACAGTTGAATATGTAATTGGCAGCTGGAGAGAGAGAACAGAGTGGCACAGAATCCCCGAGTGCTCCTACATAATCCGCTTTGGCTGACTTTTTTATTTATGGATATTTAGATTCAGATATGCGCCCTGAATGAGCTGCGTGCGGTTTTTTTCCACCACCATGCTTTCTGTGATCGATACAGAACCTGAAGCTGCTAAAGTGACAACATGGCGATTTGTTTACCTCCAGGGCCAAAATACAGTTAGTGTGGATCAGAGTATGGAAGCTGATCCCCACTTGGGGTAATAACCTCTGAAATAATACCGTTCTTTACTTTCACTATTATTAATATTGTTAATATTATTATAGTGAGGGTTGAGAACAACGCGTGCGTTTCTTCTCTGCTGAATGCTGCTATTCACCAGCAGCAATGTCATTTTCTGAAGTGAAATAAATGAATGGACTGTTATCTTTTTTTAAGGCGTTTTATTTTGGTTCCACTTAAAACCAAAATCATTACTCAGGCCTCCAATAAGAATACAACAAGAGTCAGCGTACAACATCATACAGCTTGTCTTTTTATGCAATTTTTAAAATAACGGTATATACCGCTGTGGGCTAGCGGTATTATATATTAGTATATCTATAAATTAGTATATGGCGTATGAATTGGTTTTCTGTAAGGCAGCTAAATGCAAGAAAATACACAACTGAAGATGGACAGCAAGGGCAATATTTGACTGGGGGACTGGTGGATTCATTGCTAATGCACTGATGCCACATTGGCTGGTTGGAAACAGAATAAATTGTAAGAATTTACAAAAAAAGCAGCAGACCAAAAAAAAAATCACGTTGCAGCAATTTAGATGAATAGAATAGAATAGAATAGAATAGAATAGAATAGAATAGAATAGAAAGCGTCCCTGAAGGTGACTCTGTGTCTGTCAGCAGGTACAGCTATTGGGTTAAAGTGTAACTTTCTGTCTTCCATTCTCCCTCAGGGACCTTCGGCAGCCCCGGGAGGCGCGGGCGCCAGACGTACACGCGCTACCAGACCCTCGAGCTCGAGAAGGAGTTCCACTTCAACCGGTACCTCACGCGGCGGCGGCGGATCGAGATCGCGCACGCGCTCTGCCTCACGGAGCGGCAGATTAAGATCTGGTTCCAGAACCGGAGAATGAAGTGGAAGAAGGAGAACAAGCTGATCAACTCCTCCTCTTCCTCGTCCTCCTCTTCCTCCACGGTGAACGGGGTGGAGGAAGAGGAGAAACGGACGGAGTGAAAGAGGGAAGGGGGGAAAAAGACTGATGGAAGACACATAAAAAGGAGGAGGATGGAGGAAAATATGAACATGCTGGTTTAAAATCCCTTCCCCTCCCCGTCTCAAAGTTCGTCCAGACGTTAGTCTGATGTGAAAACTCTGGGAAAAAAGTAGCCTACATTTAATTTAATTTTATTTTTTTACCTGTAGAGAAGGAAGGCGGGTGGATTCCGTTTTTCGGATCCCTCAAAATGTATCCAAAAGACTCTTGAGATGGAACTGTGGAAAAAACAGATCAAATTCAGAAGATTAGATCATAAAAACAGATAGGGGATGGTGGTGGCGCAAGATATGCCATCCCAAGTGTATTTAAAAACATACAATAAATAAATAACCCGCCACCCAAAGGTGACAAACTGTTTAAAGACACAATTTCTTGTTGCATTCCAAGAAAAAAAAACACCTAACTTCTTATTCTTAGTTTTTATTTTTGTCAAATGTACTTCCTGTCGGGCACTTGTTTTAAAGCTTTAGGACCCCCCTGGTTACTCTTTCTCCTTATTTTGTAAACGTGTTGTGTGTATTATACCTTCAATTAAAAGCGCGCGCGCACACACACACAACAATGTGGGGAGCTATTTGAGAAGTGTGTGTGTGTGTGTGGGTGTGTCTGTCATATGGTGTTCATATTTAAACTGTATAGAAATAAGGGAAAACTAATCACCGTGTGCGGTGATAATAATGTCATTGCGGGTAGGGGTGTCATTTAACCTGAAAAGGTATTTTCCAGTATAACAGGGGGGTGCGTGGGAGAGGGTGTTAATCTACTGATGTTATTCTCCAAACTACCTAAAAACGTTCAGGAAAGTGTACATTTTATGAATTTTTACATTGTTTGTTTATGTTAGTGTTTTGTCAAGTAATTGCGTATATACTACCTATGACAAATGTTCAATAAAATGTAAAGTATGGATTGGGAGAGATTCTTCTTGGAGGGGGGTATCTGCTGATAAATGGTCTCTTTATTATTTAATTAAAACAATAACGAGCAGTTAAATTCAGCACAAAACAGTGAAAATTTAGGAGTGGAAACAAATGTTTCTTTTATGATTTTATGGCCTACTTACACACGTAAAGAAACATAAACCTTTCACCCTCTTATTTGAAACATATTTACGAGGCGAGGTGCGCGTCCGAAAAGGGGAAGTGACAAGGGGCGCGAGCTACGTCCTGTGACTGGGCTCAACTAATTGATGACCAGAACGAGGGAGAGAAAGTTGACCTGTCCTCGAGGGCCTACCAGCCAGACACGTCACACATACACACACACACTTCACCCAGACAAAGTGGACAATGTCCTCGTGACCCTTTGAACTCTGTGCTGTCCTCTGAGTGACCGGCGCGCGGGTTCCATCTCTCGGGCAGTGGAGCGGGTTGGGTTTCAGTGATGCGCAATTACGCACAATTAGGCATGAACACAGTTACGCCTTTTTTTTTCAACATTAGCTCATCTCTTGTAAATGTTGACGCATACAAAAACATAAAAACATTAATAAACCGGAAACCATTAATCTGTGTTACAACTACATTGCAGGCTGTACATTAATCATAAAACTTTATATCAATAGAATAATAAAGAAAAATATAATATAATAACATATATAAAATGTTGAAACATCCACATATCATTTTAATAATATATAATTTCTTAATGTACATTACGTTGGCAGAATACAATCACGACGTTACCATAAGACATTTGTATTAGCGTTGCCTATAAAAGACGCACTGTCATGCATAATTTCCTAATATTTTCAAATGATTATGATTATGACATGTGTCTATCTGAAAAATGCGCAACTGCTGCAAACTCCCAGCTCACAGAATGCTTTCCCACTTGTTGTCTTGACTATATTGAGTTGGAGCAGACATATTAAGTCTGCCAATAACATCCCAATGAGTTGTGCTGCCAAAGTAATAGATGGCACGGGTTGCCAGTAAATAATTAATACCACACGAAGAAAATAAAATATTTTGCCTTATGAGAGATCCTGTACGTTTAGATTTAATATGATTACGCTTTGATAATCACTGTTTTGCATGCGAGGAAAATTAGAGTTACAGTCATCATCAAATGTTATCAGAATACCAAGTTAAAGTATCAGGCAGAGAACTTGATCTGGCTTGTCGCAGGGTTCTTTTATAGCTTTTTTATTTGGGCAGGGTTGTCTGTTCGCTTCTCAAAGTGAGACTGTGTGCTGTTAGGAGCAGTGCATGCTGGCAGATGTTCTATGTTAAACACGAAATGGTTTCAGTGTGACCCAGAGGCTCGTTTTACACACTAACACATACTGACTGCACACGTGTTTGCTGTTTTTCATATTTTTGGCACAGAATGGTCTTTATTTTTTTCTCTGCGTCCCAGCCTCCACTCACGTTCCTACAGTATATTCCTCCAAATATGAAGTTTTTCGGAAGTTTTGGGAAGCAGCGTTGATTTTGCTCTGATTTTGTTGAGTTTGACAGTATTTTATGACACCATAAAAGACAAAATCAGTAATATTACAACTACAGTTAAAATATGGAGCTCTCCAAAACGGGAGCAACAACGTCGTAACATCTGTGCGCACGAGGATTTAAGGAGTCTATAGATTCCATTGAATTGTGCTCACATTCATATCAGTTTAATAGAGAATAAATGCTTTTTGGTGAATGATTTGATCCATAAACAATCTGAGAGGAAACAGATTCAGAATGTTTGGCTCCAGCTTGAGCACCTTGCTTTACTAATGACACTGAATCCTGAGCATCTTCACAGCCATCGAGCAAACTGGAGCGCTAACGAAACGCTATTATGAAAAAATAAAATAAAATAGAATAGAATAAAATACAAAATGAGGCAATAATATAGGGAATCAAGTCCAGCATGATATTTAATTATGGATAGAAATTATGGACACTGACCGTCTTATCGGAAGCTGTGGAATTTGTTTAGACCAAAATGGCCAGCGAGTTGTTGGTGCAAATACTTAGTGTGGTGGAAATCTATATATAACGGAGGGAGTGTGTTCAGAAGTGTGTGCCAGCTGGGCCAGTGCCCCCTCCTCATCGTCCCTGTGGCTTACATGCCATTTCTTTTCATTTCTTGGCCCTTTCCAAAGGCCACTTTGGCTTCTGTGCTCTCAGGCCAACAGTCGGGTGATTTACTGATACCGAAACTCTAGTGAGTCAAATAATAAATATGAGATCTGTTTTGTGCATTTGTACCCCCTGTTGCTGAATGTTGCAGTTGTTTTATTCTGCCTGGTTACTCTTGGAATATCCAGGATGATTTCCATTCCAAGTGCTGGTTTCTTGTGCCGCCGCTCAGTGTGAGAGCAGATGAGTGTCTGAAATGTGGCCTGAAAGTGCACACACGTGCATTCATGCACACACAGTCCCCCACAGAGTGAGGTTCATTTCTATCATTTTGCACACAAAAAAATGGAATTCTTCATCTGCTCCATGTTCTTGTCTGTGTGCATGTACGCGCGCGCGCGCGCGCGCGCGCGTGTGTGTGTGTGTGTGTGTGTGTGTGTGTGTGTGTGTGTGTGTCAGAGTTAAACATGCATAGCCGAGTGCACGTTGAGGCTCAAAGCAAACACACACACACAGTCAGACGCGCAACCTCAGACACACAGAGGCACCCTGGCTGAAATGCATCCCAACCCGGGAATCAACAAATCATAAATCAGCAGATTTCCATCCAGTGTGGACGTCACAGATCAGGTTTAACATTCCTCCTCTGCAGCTGGAAGTGAGGCTGCAGGGAGGAAGACAGACATACAGGAAGAAAGAGAGAAAAAAAGAAAGAAAGAAAGAAAGAAAGAACATAGTCGGATTCTGTCTTTCTTTAGCAGTCATGACTTGGTGGCGTCACACATATCCGTCTGTGTCTTTGGGGATATGGCTGAGTTATTTTGGTTAAAGTCATGCTTCCCCAAAATACTTCCTGGTTGACTAAACAAAGGTGAATCTACAGTACTTTTGTATAACTTGGAGCAGATGTGTATACTGCAGTAAACATCATGATGACAGCAGCAAAGAGCAGGGGTGCTATAAGTGGGGGGAAAAGTGACATTAACTACCCAGGGCTCAAAAGGAAGGGGGCCCCGAAAAAGCCTGAATTGAATCGTTTTGTTGTGTTAGAGTAATAACTGAACAAAATGGTAAAAAGATTAAACTTTGCATTGAAAACAAAAAAGTGCAAGCTTTCTGAGGCCCTTCTAACCCATAACGACGCAAATTCTTAAGTCTATCAATACAATAGGGTTTGTTTCTAAAGGATAGAAAGATAAGCGAAAGAAAGGAGATGGACTTTCTATATGTGTGTGTGTGTGTGTGTGTGTGTGTGTGTGTACATACGTATATATAATAAGAACAATAGAAAGAAAGAGAAAAGGTGCGTGAGAAAGAAAGAAAGACTGCTTCTGTATTGGGCCTAGAATGTGGTGCGACGCCCCTGGCAAAAAAAAAAAAAAAAAAAGCGTAATATTTTAACGTTAAATGAGTAACTAAAGCTATTGTTTGAACCTAACTGATAGGACCACGTTTAGTCTTTAAGGTAGTGATTTCTGGAAATAATAAAATATGATATTTTGTAACATAAATATGTTTAAAGTAGAGAGTTTTTTTTGCATTGGCTGTGTCAGAAATAGCTTAACGCGGCCTTGAATGCATCACTGCACCTTGTTTTGGCTGATGGCGCTACAAAAGTGCGTAATGACGCAGTAATGTGCCCATGGAGCAGTCAGTGTTAGTTCACATGTGTGTCCGACACCTCATCAATGTTATTTTTTACAATTAATTTAGTTATTTTTTGTACATTATTATTGTTGTTGTTGTTGTTGTTGTTGTTGTTGTTATTATTATTATTATTATTATTATTTTATTATTATTATTATTATTATTATTATTTATTGTTATTATTGTTATTATGTTATTATTATTATTGTTATTATATTATTATTATTATTATTATTATTATTATTATTATTATTATTATTATTATTATTATTATTATTATTATTATTATTATTATTATTATTAATGTTCCATTTTTAAATATAGGCCGGATCCTAAACTCCCAGCTGAAGGTAGCTGAAGGTAGACTGATATTATGGGTTCGTCATCCGTGTCAAATATTCCATTATTGACGGGTTATGTTATGGTTTATGGTCACTGGCTGCTAATTTCCAGCCCAAGCAAAGGTCAATTAACAGGCCTGAGTGATTGGACACACACACACACACACACACACACACACACACACACACAAATGATCTCGAGAAAGAGAGAGAAAGGGAGGGAGATAGAGGGGTTGTTTTTTTTTTTGTTTTTTTTTTTAGTGTCTGTCTCTTCCTCTCCTATTTCGGTCTTTTTTCATCAGTGCAATAAATTATTCTGCAGTAGGTGGCGCTCTGAGCTCACCCCCGGCACCTCTAGCAGCACGGCGGAGTGAAGGGTGAGAGAGAGAGAGAGAGAGAGAGAGAGAGAGAGAGAGAGAGAGAGAGAGAGAGAGAGAGCTTTTCCCCCGCCCATCCCTTCATCATTAGAAACCTCAGAGCATGAATTACCTCTCCAAAGTCATCGGCGAGAATTTACGACTGGTCAACAAAAGCACGTGACCGCCCCCCTCCCCCTTCTCTCTGTCTCTCTCTCTCTCCTCCCTCACCTCACCCCTCACCTCCCCCATCACACACACACACACACACACACACACACCCCTCAATCCAACACACACACACACACACACACACACCACACACACACACACACACACACACACACACACACACACACGCCACCCCACCCCCATATTTGGACGGCGCATACATAGCTAAAAACGAAGTACAGTGCAACGCCATAATTCACTAATACATCATAAATCGTTGAAAGTACCCGCGATATAACGACCAAGCTAAATCTAACAAATCAAGCGCCCCTTAGTACTCAGCTGTAAGCCTGCAACTCTCTAAAACAACCTAAATGAGCTCTTACTTTGTAAACTCGTTCTCGGGGCGCTACCCAAATGGCCCCGACTATCAACTGCTAAATTATGGAGCCGGCAGCGGCGCAATGAACGGCGGGACGTACAGGGACTCTTCCTCCGCCAACATGCACCATGCGACGGGCTCTTACGGCTACAGCTACAATGGCATGGACCTGACCGTCACCAACCGGGGAGGGGGGAGCAGCAGCGCCGCCAACACCGGAGGACACTTCGGGGGCGGCTCGGTGGTCGGGGACTCCCGGGGCTTCGGCTCCCCAGCCCCGGAGACGGGCTTCAGACAGCCGTCCAGCTGCTCCCTCGCCTCTGCAGCAGACTCCCTCCTGTCACCCGGGAGTGGAGACACCAAGCTGGGCGCGCAGAGCTCCTCTCCGCGCTCGGAGCAACCAGGAAGCGGCAATCTCAGCTCCCCAAACCTGTCCTCCTCCGCCTCCTCCTCCGGCGGCGGCACGGCACAGCGCTTCACGGAGCTGGACGACGAGTCGCCAGAGACCGAGGAGTTGCAGCACAACCGGGACGCCGGCCACGGAAGTAGCCAGACGCCCAGGAGCGGGCACCCGCAGCCCGTGCAGAGGCAAGAGGGCGGCCCGGCGGGATCAGCCGCTGGCAGCACGACAGGCAGCGATTCACAGCCGCCACAGATATTCCCCTGGATGCGAAAGCTGCACATTAGCCATGGTACATGCTGCTCTTGTGTTTACAGTTTTTTAGCTCTGTATCATTGGGCGATAATATTCATAACACTGGCTCAGTAGATTGCAGCTAATATGTTTAGATACATGGGGCTGGTGACAGTTAAGTGCTTGTGGAAACTACGCGGGGAGCCATGGAGCTCTGTGCCTCTCTGCATACACACTAAAGATTCAGCAAAGTTATTGCTGCTTTGATTTGTGTTGAACAATCTGGCTATTTGGGAACAGACACATTTAGCTTTCGTTTTGTGTGCACCCCACGTCTCTTTTTTTTTTACACTGCGTCAATGTAATATTTTCATAGCAGTGTCAGGCATCAGTCGGCGAGGTGTTTGAACCTCACTGGTTGTGTTTTAATTCTTTTCTGGCAGATAAAGAGCGGATATTTTTTGTACTTATTTGGAAATCATAAAGTAACGACGCAGGACAGCTGGCCAGCCTCTGGTTAAGCAGCTGAAATTGTGTATTAGAGTGTTTTCTCAGTGCATCAGGGTGCAATTCGTTTTGCATTTCCCTCCTGTAGAGGCTAAGGACGCCGGATGGTTGCCCCCTCTGCATTTTCACCCTCTTTTTTTATCTTAGCAAATTCCACAAAAGCGTCATAAATCTGTCAGAGGAGAGGCAAGCCGGGCAGCAAAGCCCAACAGGCTGGAGGAGCGCAGACAGAGCCGGGTGGGAAAAGAAAAAAAGACAGAGAGGCCAGGAAGGCTTTGGAAGCTGTTGCTCCTTTGAAAAGTGAAGCTTTATTACGTGTGGGAACTTTATTAGGGAGGTGAGGCAGAGGACGGGGCAATAAAATCCTGAAGGGAGCTAGAGGGAGTCAAAAGGGGGGGATGAAGAGGGTGACGGTGAAGAGGGGTGGTTAAAAAAGAAAACAGGGATGTGACAAATAAAAGCAAATCTTTTAGCGCAGGCTGTGGAGTGGAAATTGCAGAAATAAAATGTGAAGAAAGACTGCTGTCATTATAAGGCTGCCGTTTTACGCGCCTTTGTTGTGCTTTTACGCACGGTCATTCAGGAAGAAAAAAAACGGTGTGAAAATAAGCTTCTGCTTCGTGTGTATGTGTAAGGGGGGCACAATAATATCAACACCTGTAGCTACAATATACCAGAATTAAATGCAGCATACCTGTAGAAAACACTCCTCTGCGAGGATACTGCTGCGTCACAGATGTGTTGATCCAATAATATTTCTAGAGCACAGTTCGTGGTTAATTTATACTCTGTTGCATTCGGGTGTTTTGTAAGGTATTCACGGTATTTTGTCCATACATTCTTATCATGCAAATCCTAAAAAATATCCGTTTATGCCATGTGTTGTTGCATCCAAACATGCCACCACCCCCCCGCTCTAACTGCCTTATGTTCGCTCCAAACCCTCAGATATGACAGGCCCGGACGGGAAACGCGCGCGGACGGCGTACACCCGCTACCAGACACTCGAGCTGGAGAAGGAGTTTCATTTCAACCGGTACCTCACGCGGCGGCGACGTATCGAGATCGCGCACGCGCTCTGCCTCACGGAGCGGCAGATCAAGATCTGGTTCCAGAACCGGAGGATGAAGTGGAAGAAAGACAACAAACTGAAAAGCATGAGCCTCGCCACCGCCGGCAGCGCCTTCCAACCCTAGATAAAATAAAAATCCCATATCCATACGTCCATCTCTTTGGAAAGGTTACTACCATGTTCCCAGGAGGGTCAGAGAGAGACAAAAAGAAAGGAAACTTGAAGAAAAACATCAGAAGAAACCAGCAGAAAATGGAGCAAAAGAAGATGAAGAAACATGTGTACAAACAGATTCCAAATCTAGATTTTAAAAACTTCCTCTTATCAACTGAGTACTGGACAGCAGCGCAGCACTTTTTATTTGTTTGGCATGTTGGTCTTTGGTGTTTTAGAGCAACGTAAAAAACATAATGACTGTGGTACTTGCTCTTGTAAAAAAAAACCACACACATAAACTTAGTGTTACTGTATGTTGTCGTCCTTAAAAAACGTCCGGAGCTGAGGAGTCGAGATAAGGAAGGATGCATAATGCTACCTAACTACGTTTCTACTTACGTCCTACCTTACAACCTTGCTACCTATCTGTTAATGTCTGAATATCGTTTTATGTGTCAAGTGCGATGTTTTATAATTGACAAAGTGCTTTCTAGAGATGTTAGCATGTGAGCTCTTATTGTAAGTTGTTTACAGCCAATAATGTGTGTATAGCCTAATAGTTTGAGTCCCCCCTGTCTGTCAGTTACCTGCCACTCCAATCTGCTCCTATGTGTGCGTGTGTGAGCGAAAGAGAGAGAGAGAGTGTGTTTGTGTTCAGCCCTGCTTCCATCTCCGTATCCATCCATAATGTTGTGTATAGCTCTATTATTCAAAAAAGTGTAACTGTATATTATTGTTATTATTATTGTAATTATTGGATACATGTTTCAGAAAGGATGTACATAGATATATATTGACATTTTTAAATGTGACCAGTTGGCTATTTGTAGTTGCAGTGTGTGCGTGCGCGCGTGTGTGTGTGTGTGTGTGTGTGTGTTTGTTTGTTTGTTTGCGCGCATGTAAGAGACATGGCTACCGTCCTGTACGGCCCGTAAGCTTTCCGCCAATGAGCTTTTTGTATTTGTTTGTAACTTGGAGTAAAAAAAAAACCACAACAACAATAAAGTTCCTCATACTCATCCAAAGCAGACAGAGTAAACCAGCTGCTGGTGTACCAAACTGCTGCACAAATGGCGTAACAGGGTGGGAGAGCATGACATTTTGCTGGAGAAGAGCGCAAAAGGCCAAAAATTGGTTTGGGCAAATTAATCAGTCATAATTGCGCTATTTGCAGGTGTTCATCTGTTGTTAGTTATATATTCGTGTGCAATTTTATGTCACAGGATTACATTGTTGGCTACCAAACAGTGAAGTCGCTGTGTCATATTATAACGTCTAACTGTATGCAAAAACTGCACTCCGAGTGCATTTTCTTGAATACTTCTGTGAATTTTTGTTGTCCACCACACCATCACATCACATCACATCACGGCAAGTCTGTTCTAATGAAAATAGCTTCTGCAAATGTCGCTTTTCGATTCTAGCAATTTTTTCAAGCTGGAAAAACTGAACATGCGTAAAGACGCATCAAAACCCAACAGCCGTCCGGAGGCCTGTTTCCAGGCCTGATTTTAACCCTGAACGCTACATTCCCAAGGCGACAACCTCCTGGACTTTAGCTGCATCACAGCGCCATGCTCCCCAGTCACAAACAAGTTGCGTAAAACATACACATACACACACACACACACACACACACAGAGAGAGAGAGAGAGAGAGAGAGAGAGAGAGAGAACAGACGCACACAGGGCAATTTTCATCTCTCCTGACCAAGTCTGACAAGACAACAAACTACCCGCGGCGGACAAATTGGTCACTTTTCTCTAAACTGCCTCCCTTTTCCGTCCTAACGGAGGCCACTCCCGTTCAAATTAGGTTACCTTCACCCGATTTCCAACTAACAACCAAGTGAACTTTTAAACTCACCGACTGATGCTGCTTCAGCCTCCCTGTTCATACGAGGCTCTATTTCTGTGCTGATGGAGGCGGGGGGGGGTGACCAGGTCCTGCTCCGAGCCTCATCTGGACACAGCCGCTATCTCCTGCCTCTGTGTGTGTATGTGTGTTGAGATATTTTTTTTAAAGCTAACCTCCTTCTGCTTTGGGCCAAACTATAAAAAAGAAGGTAGCTTTGACATTTACATGTCAAACGGATGAGGGTTTTTATCTCCAAGTTGGATCGTAAAGATCAGGCCTGGCCTCAGACTGATACCTCTCACTGGCTCTCCTCTGGTCACGTGGGGTCCATAAAGTTAGTTTTATGGTTTTGGGGAGTTGACAATGTACTATATATTTCACATTCTAGAAAGCAAGTGACGGTTTAACGGCTTCGCGGGGATCCTAAAGGGGTCAGTAAAGTAGAGACAGAGCTGGAGGGAGGGTGTGTGTGTGTTAGAGAGAGAGAGCAGGCCACTACTACCGGCCGCTGCTCCTGCACCGGTTCACACGCTGAGCCCCGCGAGCTCCGGTCTGTGGAGCCGTGGACGCTGGGAAAATCCGGTGGAGAGATGTCAGAGAAGTCAGGACGCACAGTGAGTAGTGTTTGAAGGCTGTCTGTGAGTGGGGGGTGTGCGGAGCGGGGAGGGGGCGGGAGGTGGTAATGGGAGCTGTGTAATTACCATGTCACTCACTCACTCCGTAGTGCTGCTGTAATGAAGCTCCGGTGTATTTGAGATATTTGAGATTCGTTGTTGTGGCTGATTCGGACCGCGCGACGTGGTGGCGTCACAGATGGGGTGAAACGCTGCGTGTGTGCACGCGCGCACTTGTGTGTTCTGTTGTGTCGTACCCACTATACGCTTTTTTAATGCGTGCGTAATGATTGCGCACGGGCACACAGGGGGCTTGCTCAGTTTTGAGAGGTGGCTGGCAGCAAAAACAGAGTGGTTTGCATCCGTGTGTGTCTGCTGATTCGTGTGTGACAAACTAAACTTTTACAAAACAGAGTGGAAAGTTGGAGCGGTTGGAATGACGCAAAGACTACATAAAGGCTACTATCAGGTTTTACCACGAAGTCCCTCCTTAAATTTTAATATGGTTTGTCGGAGTGCCTTAATAATACATCCAATGAAAGGCTGATAAACTGACCCAGAACAGCTCATGTTGTTGTTTACCTGATTTTTGTGTGTGCGTAGCTGGTCTGACTGATATGTCCCCTCTCCATCTGGAGCAGGAGAAATATGGCAATCATTTTGTGAAGTGAATTCACATTTCCTCCCTGATGGCTTTTATTGTAGTATTTTTTGGCGAGGAAACGTTTCAGACCACTGTACGCTTGTTTTATCACTTTTACGCACGGCCATTGTGTGCGTAAAAATGGTTTCAATAATGGATTAAGAGCTGGATAAATGCCCACATGTGCTAACATTAACCAAGAAGTAAATGGACAAGGACACACACTTACACGCGCGGGCACGCACACTACTTGCACACACCTACACACATAGAGCCTGTGGTGATATGCGTCCTTGGGTACAAGAAAATCTTTGTCCGCTCCCCGCCCTTGTATTTTCCAGGCAGGATGGGTGTGAGTGAAAAAAAACGTCGTGGATACAAACATTTCCAAGGCTCGCCATCAGAGTCCTTCCAGGTCATTTTACACCAGAGCCGAGCCTTGGCCTCAGCAAACAGACATTAAAACTAAACCAAATATTAGTGAAATTTGTTTAATAGAACAGGGCACTCATAAAATGCACTGAAAACACATGGACTCAAACACTGAACCAAAATCAATGAGCCAGCGAAGGAAACCAAAAATTGAAAGTTACACCACTCAGATTTTTTTAGTTACCAAGAATCAAACAGCCTGACACAAAAAAAATCTCCAGTATGACACAAAATCTAAAATAATCTCAACAGCAGCGCCACCGCAACACTGCACTGATCGTTTGAAATTATTCAGCCTCGAAGTCACAATTAACACCCAAATACACATTTGAAAACAGAGCGAATTAAACCAACATCAATTATTTATAAAAGTAAAACTAATGAGGCCACGTGACAACAAAACTCTCCATTAAAGCAACCCAGTGAACTTTTATGACGCAGCATTTCACAAAACTATGCCAAACAACAAGACACAAATACCCATTTAAATTCAACAGGAGTAACACTCTACATACATGTTAATATGAAAATATGCGTGTCTTTGATATTATAAGAAAAAATACAAAATATCTTTGAGAATGTGACACTTAATTTATCCATTTGAATAAAGAATTCAATTGTTATTTTGATACATTTTTAAAAAAAATATTATAATAAACCGTGTTCACCATGATTGGCCACAACTGTGTGTATTATTATGGGATGTGTTCGGGCTGTGTGGAGAATAAAAAGGGCAGAGGGTGGAGGTGTTAACAGTGCAGTGTCTTACTGTTTCCACTGACCCTCTACTATATCTTTATTAGTCCTCCACACTCTCCCCACTGATGTCTGAGGCTGGACTCGAGCTGTCAAACAGCCGCGGCTACCAGTCACGCGGCGCCGTGCTCTCCTCGCGCACGCCCGCCTCTTATTGCTTAGATCTATCATGTAAACTGTTTAATGTCTCGTGTCACGGCGGACGCTCATATTTCGGTACCGAGCGGAGTTTCAAACTTTCTTTGAAGCGTTCAATCACTGCTGAGTCACGCGCTCCCCGGTAGATAGTTATCCGCCAATGGTAATGCTCTCCATGAAACAAGCTACGTCACAGAGAATTAAATTAATAGTTCTCTTTTGGTGTTGAGGCCAACCACAACATGGCGCCCTGGAGAGGCCCACAAATACTAAACTGAGTCTGATTTTAATAAAACCTTCCACCTCCATATTTAGTATTTGTGGGCCTCTCCAGGGCGCCATGTTGTGGTTGGCCTCAACACCAAAAGAGAACTATTAATTTAATTCTCTGTGACGTAGCTTGTTTCATGGAGAGCATTACCATTGGCAAAAGTTTAGTGTAGCTTTGTGTCACAGCATGCGTATTTTATTTTATTTGAATAACTTTCCCCCAAATGTCTGTCCATGTCTCACTTTTTTGGATTGAGTGTAATTTTTTCTTTCTTTCTATTTTTGTTTTATATTTAATTATTTAACTCTCTCAAATAAAGAAAACGTGTTTTTTCATATTCCCCTCTTTTTTTGCGAAGCGTTTCTCAGTGTAAGTGAGCATAAGCTAGACCTGTTCTTACAGTATTTACAGAGTACTTCACGTCTGAGTGGGCTTCTCCTCGCCACGACCACACAGTTAATCCGGTGTCCTCTGCGCCCCCACTAATAAGAGAGGAGGATTCAGCTCTCGGAAGTCCCTCTCTGCTCTCAAACTCTCATTTATTATGTTCACTTTACACACGAAGCCAGCCTGCCCCGATGCTTTTTCAGGCTGGGGATTCCAGGCGCTGCCCTCCACCTTCACAATGATTTTTCACGAGCTTCACACGAATCTTATCCAAGAGTCATGCCAACAGCAATTATTCACACTCCAGTGGGGTTTAAAAAAATAAGTGAGATGTTCTTCTTCAATTAAAAAAAAAAGTATATTCTGGCATATTATTGAGAAATTGAGAATTTTCATTCCAACACTACACATTTGACGTTTCCAATTCAATCCAATTCAAAATTGTTTGACACAATAACAAAACTCTTACAATTACTTTGATGATAACGTATGTTATATTAAATTGATCACATATTTGCCCATAATATGAGTCATAGCCAAAACAAAAAAAAAGGCCTAAACTTTTTTTTCCTGGGAATTTCAGGAGAAGTTTTGTTTTTTCCTTTTTAAATGTTACAGAATATTATAAATTGTCATCACTCTTTTGTTAGAACTGTTGTCTCGTGAACTGTAATTATTAATGCCAATTGTAAAACAACAAGAAAAAAAATAAAGTAATAAATGAAGCAATATAATAATAATTATTATAATAATATAATAATAAATCTTGCAAGCAGCTCAGTACATATTTTCTGTTTTTCTTTTTTATGTCTCTTTTCCAGCACAACAAAAAATGAATTTGTACATCCGGTGTGAGATTACAATTCATACCCCCCACCCACATTTACATCCGTGTGTGTGTGTGTGTGTGTGTGTGTGTGTGTGTGTGTGTGTGCACACGCACGCACGCGCGCGCCGGGTCCTTGAGGAAGTTTCAGTTCAGTAAACAGGAACGCGCAAAAAAACCCTCCACATTTCATTTTTCATCAACTTCCTCCTTTTAATGATGATACAGGAACAACCCCCAGCAACACCAGCAAACCCTTTCAACATACACACACACACACACACACACACACACACACACACACACACACACACACACACAGGACATGACACGCGTGACACAAAATTATAGTTCTTTTCTTGTCGGGATAAGTGAGAGACACTGTGACATGGGAAGGGCAGCGGCAGCAGCAGCGGCTCTATGGGCTCCTTTGTTTTGCCGTGTGTGTGTGTGTGTGTGTGTGTGTGTGTGTGTGTGTGTGTGTGTGTGTGTGTGTATCATCTGTTTCCCGTTTATGTACACAGGGCAGCTCCAGCCCTGCAGAGCCGCTTCTCCTCTCCATTCTGTGTGTTGTGTGTATTATGTGTACGGGCTTGCTGCTCCTTTGAACCTGTCGCGGCTGTCACAAGGCGCTGACTGTGGCTTTACAGTCTGTGTGTTGGTGATGATGAGTGGGGTGAGTAACTAATGCGACTGGCCCTTTTTCTTCTCATTGCATTGCAAAGGTGTGTTTGTCTGTGTGTGAGAGAGTGGCGGGGCTTTGTGTGGGAGCGAGTGGGGTGTGTTTTGTTGTGTTTGGTGGGTTTATTGGCAGGGCATGAGAGAGCTGAGAGGGAGGGAAGGTGGATGACCCGGGCATGGGAAGGTCCTGTGTGTGTTTTACGCAAACCAATGGCGTGTAACACTTGCTTTTAGTCTGATAATCTGGGGCGATTTCGTTAAATTTCGGCTATTGGTAGCGTATTTCTATTCGCACAGAAGCCCATCCTGTGGATTGGAGCAATATTGTGAGGCTAAGTCTATTTTAAAAAAAAAGCAGATAAGCGATTCCCTGTCCCGTGTAATCACACACACATACACTCACTCTCTCTCTCTCTCTCTCTTTTTCACACACACACACACACACACACACACACACACACACACACACACACACACACACACACACACACACACACACACTGGCTCTGAACTCTTTTCCCCGCCGCAGCATCTCCTGTGATTGCTTTACGTTTAAATCGGCATTTGCGAGGCCTTAATGTCTTCTGTTTGCCGTGTGTGTGTGTGTGTGTGTGTGTGTGTGTGTGTGTGTGTGTGTGTGTGTGTGTGTGTGTGTGTGTGTGTGTGTGTATCTATCATCTGTTTCCCGTTTATGTACACAGGGCAGCTCCAGCCCTGCAGAGCCGCTTCTCCTCTCCATTCTGTGTGTTGTGTGTATTATGTGTACGGGCTTGCTGCTCCTTTGAACCTGTCGCGGCTGTCACAAGGCGCTGACTGTGGCTTTACAGTCTGTGTGTTGGTGATGATGAGTGGGGTGAGTAACTAATGCGACTGGCCCTTTTTCTTCTCATTGCATTGCAAAGGTGTGTTTGTCTGTGTGTGAGAGAGTGGCGGGGCTTTGTGTGGGAGCGCGTGGGGTGTGTTTTGTTGTGTTTGGTGGGTTTATTGGCAGGGCATGAGAGAGCTGAGAGAGAGGGAAGCGGCTTTTTAACCAAGCCAACAACCAAAAATAATGGTATTACGAACAAGATCGATACAACATATGTAGAGAAAAAAAATGTACAGATTAGGGTGAAAAGGTGTGACACACACACACTTTTATATCAGTGTTAAATCCTCGAAATTAAACCTGGATCGGATTGTTCCTTTGAAATTGTTTGCAGTCAAGAAAAGTTCTCTGTGCGCCGCTTTGAGAACACACTCTGGATAATAGCAGAATGGAGTTTGTTTGCCTTGGCGATGGCTTATGACAAGCCGATAACCTTGCAAATATTTAAAGTTACCCGGGTCATGGGTCTGACGACTCTTATGTTTATTTTTCAGATTATTCCATGCTCATATATAAGCCTGGGTAACTAAAAGATATACAATAGCCTGGAGTAAATACTGGTTCAAGACTGATAAGAAAAAATAGGTTATTTTTATGTACGTTTTCTATTCGGGCGTTTGTGACATAAAATTTAGGCAGATAGGTGATAATAAAGTAATACGCGTATGCACCATACGCAACATTTAAAAAGTGTTACTGTCAATTTAAACAACACCTTCTGTCTACTACTACTTCTACTAGTAATGATGATGATATTATTATTATTTAGTCGTTTTTTAAGTTTGTATAAGAACGAAAAAGACAATAATTTAAGGTCACCAGACAAGTGGTCTACTTAAAGGATAATAATAATTTAGAATAGTTTGTAACATAAATTGAAAAAAAAGGTAAAATTATAATCTGGCAGCCCCACAAAAATTCACCGTAGGCATAAGCTTTTGTCTGTGAGCAGAAATCATTTCTGGTCATATAATGGGCCAAAAGAAGTGGTCATATTAAATGATGATAATATCATTACCCCATAATTATAAAATAAAGACAGGAAAATTTGAGATGTTTTCGTCATTACTTCTAATAAACGATTCTGAATTAGAAGAACACCAAATATGTCGTGGAATTTGTTGCAACGCAATTAAACTTAAAAAAAAATACAAAAGAACATCTTTAGTAGTCTACTAGTATTATTAATACTTAGTACAAATACTACCGCCACCGATAGGCTACTACTTAGTTGTTGTTGTTGTGTCTGCTGTAGAAACAGTAGTATGTTCTGTACCTTAAAGCACTTATAGCTCTCGATAACATTTCAAATCAACATTTTTGCGCCACTTCCTGTCTTCTGTGTGGCCTCAAAACAACAATGAATAATTGTTATCCATATTTCAGTTTATTCTCCTCGCACGTCCACGCTTCCAGGGGGGATTATCTATTTTCCCACAGAATGCAGCTCTCTCGTGCAGCCACCAGAGCCCGCTTCAGACCAGTAGGACAGCGAGAAAGCAGCGCTCGAGCCCCCCTCTCGCGCCCGGCTCTGTTCCTCCCTCGCGCACTCCCAGCAGTACGCGCGCGCCCCGGGTCCTTTTGAATCTTAACCGTCGATAACCTGTAACAACCCCCCGGTCTCTGCCTCGCTGTTAAAATACACAACTGTCACAACTGTCGCCGTGTTCTGCACGTGATTAATGGTGAGTGTACACGACACACGAGCGTCTCTTTGGGTGGACGGTACGGAGGGGAAGGTAAAAAAAACGCCATCTTAAGGAGGCGCTGTCGATTAAGTTCTGCCTCCTTGAGACTGAAAGATAGCAACAAGCTAAGTCTGAAGCTAAAAACTGGACAGCGCCCGAGAGAGTAAGTGAATTAAAGCCGGGACACTGTCTGTGTTTCTTTCTCTCTGTTCGTATCTCCTCCTGTCTTCCTGCCGGAGGCTAGCCGAGCAGCCGGCCTGGATGTCCGAGCTAATAGTCAGCCTCTAGCAGGAAGGTTCACGGAGTTAAAGGGTCAAAAGTTCACCGTCGTGCGTGAGTTCCGCCCTCGCCTCTCCTCACTCCCTCCGCTCCAGACCCATTGCTGTATGTCAAAGGCAAAAAAAGAAAAAGATGGTGGGAGGGGGGAGTTAGAGGAGCAGAGGTAGGGAGAGAGGGTACAGATGAGAGAAATGATAGCAGGAGGCAAAGGAGAGGTGAAGGCCTGACCTCCCCTTCCCTTCCCCGGTAACAAAGGCAGAGCTCCTCCCGCCGCCGCAGTGTACTGAGAGAGAGATGAAGGGAGAAGAAAGAGAGGAAAAATGGAGGGGTTGAAGGTGGTGGTGGGAGGGCGGAAGGTATTCGGTGACATGGAGGTGGGTGGGAGGGGGATGTCTGGGGGGGGGGGTGCAGGTGTTTGGCTACACATTTTGTTCACACTAGCTAACATTTGTATTTCATATGGAGTCACTTTCTTTTCAAAGATGATTATTATCCAGTCTGACACGACTGAGGTGAAGCAAAGGACTCCACTAAAATGAAAAGAATGGGGGGGCAGGTAGCACATTTTATTATTGAGCTATAACCTTTACCGCAAAACTGGTTTTGCATTGTGAAATCTGAAGAGATGACCTTTCTTAAAACAATATGGGAACTGATAGCCTTGAAAAAAAAGTAAGTAAATATAACCAACAGTCTTATATTATATGAAATTGTTAAGCTTACTTAAAATGCAGTATAGTTATATTCACTTAATTTTTGACATTGCAACTTGAAATGACAAGTTTATTAAATCAATCTTTGAACAGTGAATTTCAGTAAACCAGTTTTTCTGCACTATATATCTGTATTCTGCTGTTTGCAAAGTCAGTCATATTAGTATTTTCTTAAACATGCAGAACTTACAGATCTCCCAGCTTCACCCTTAGTAAAATCCTCTTTGTGACTATCAAGTTAAGTCAGAATAAACTGGTTTGCTGACGTTGCTAACACTTGGAAAAACAAGGTAATTCTTCTTGTCAGTTTTACGTTGCAACATCACAGAATTCAGTAAATACAGTTACATTTTGATTAGACTTAACAATTGGATACAAAAACAAACATGAATTAAGATTAACAGCTATATTTATTGTTTGTTTTTTTTCCAAGGCAATTGGTTTCCAGGGATATTTGGAATAAGATGAACTTGTCAGAATTCATAGTGTGATTAATGAGGTTTGGACTGAAAAAGATACTCAAATAGAAGCAAATCTTTTGCACTTCAACCTAATTTATTGCATTATATTTTCTTTGGCAACAGCTGTTAATACACAAATGTAAAACCTAACTTGCTGCCATTTAACAATCGATTCATTAAAACAACATGTTACCTCACAGTGATTACTGACAACAATAAAAACACCCTGTATTGAACTTAAAGTTAGTGTCCAGGCTGCCTTAGAATTTGACTGAATTTGAGAAGATGAGCTAATTTTTAAATAATTCAACTTGTTTTCTCAGATTCAGTCAACTTAAACATTTCAGGCAGCTGGGACACTGACTTTTTTAATTTTCAAACAAATAGTTATTTTTTTCAGTGTACCTATGATATGTCCAGATGCAATAATATTTCTGTAAATGTAATGAGCTGGTTAATAATGTATCATGTTGAAAATAGTATGTGTGTGTTTGTGTGTTTGTGTGTGTGTGTGTGTGTGTGTGTGTGTGTGTGTGTGTGTGTGTGTATGTGTGCCAGAGTTTAGTGGCTGTAAAGTGGTGGTTTTATGTTTAGAGCTAACAGCTATTTATATTTCCTCCAGCCCATTTTGGAGAGAGGGAGTTTAGCAAAGCAGAGCTCTTCCTCTCCTCAGCCTTATCTGCAGGGCCCTGTCAAAAATAAACTCTTATCTCGCGCACCATCCGCAAAATATTACTCTCCTTATCTGATTTTTCCCCTGCAAGATTAATGTCTGGCCTCGTTTACTTTTCGAGCGAAGAAGAATGAGCCTGAAACCATTTTTCTCCGCTGTCCATCCCTCTGTTTGCTTTCTGTCTTTCTCTTTTTATTTCTGCCTTGTTAAAGTGGAACAGCAGTAGATATTGCTGTGAATTATAGCTTGAGATATAGATATTATTATAAAGCATAGCTTTTTGGTATTTTGACAGCTAACCAATTGTGAGGATTCAACAGGTTTTGCTGTAGAAAAAAACTTACACACTTAGCCAGATGTGAGGAAATTAATAGTAAAAATTACTAATCTTCTGAAACAGAACCCAAATTTGGGTTGATAAAAACCTCTTTTTTTTAATTTTTATTTTATTTCTCTTTTTTTAGATAACCATAAGATTAACCAAACTTGTCATAGCTGAGCCTCTTTGGTTCATTTGACCCAAATCAATGAGAAAAAATCCCAATTGTTAAACTCTTGTTGAATAACAACAGGATACATAATAATGAAGCTATGCTGTTTTAAAAGACACAAACAAACAAAAAACAGGCAACATGTTTAGCTTGTATAGCTTGAGTATATTAAAACACTGTTAGCCAGATGTGGGGTAAATAATCAGAAAATTAGTTGTCATCTGAAACAGAGCAAAATTTTGGATTGATTTATATCTCTGTCTATCTGTTTTTGTTTTGTTTTGTTGTTTTGTTTTAGATCACCATTGAATAACTAAACTTGTTGTGAAGCTGTTTAATGTGGTTTGACGTCAAACAAAGAGACAAACAACCTGAACTCTTACCTTGATCTCAGCTCCCGTTAAATAACAACAGCACAAATATTAATGGAGCTGCTGGTTAAAAACAACAAACACACAAAAACTAGCAGCATGTTTAGCATGTTTATATCAGGGGGTATTTGCACAAACTTAGCCAGATGTTGGGGAAATAATCATAACATTACTAGTTATCTGAAACAGAACCCAATTTCGGTTTGATGAATATCCATTTTTAATCGCTAATATAATAACCGAACTTGCTGTGAACCTGTTTGATGTTATTAGAACACAAATAATAAGAAAATCAATTTTGTATTCCCAATTGTTTGGTTTCAGTTCCCCTTCAGTAGCAACTGGACGCGTGTTATTAGAGCTCTAAAGAGGCAAAAAAAAAAAAAAAAAAAAACCCAACCAAAAAAAAGGGGTGCCCCCCCCCCCCACACACACACACATCAGAAAGGTAATGGCTGAATAACTACATTACAAATTCCGTCTTTCTCCAGAGGTTCATCCTGAGTTCAACCAATTCATTATCTCTGTTTGTCAAAACGTGAAGCTACTGGCAGTGCGTTTAAACATTCTGTACCTCGCTGCGCGTGCATGGCACTTCTGAAACAGCTAATATTGCATAAAGTAAAATTAGAATTCCCCGTCATGTAGCCTAAAATGGAACATCAGAAACAGTAAAAGGCTACACATCTGCTTTGTGTTGCCGTCATGATAAAATGTGGAAATATAAGAAAAGTAATAGTAGTGAAATGAGCAGGGATAAGTGTGGACATATGGCTGCAGTTAACTCGATAAAAATCCATCGGCGGGCTGCAGAGAGTCGAATAACATCAATATAAATCCACCTGATACTCCTGCGTCTGATCTCTAAACGCACTAAAAAGGTTTATACGAACTAAGCTGCAACACAACACATTTGTTTCGACCAAATATCCGCGTGTAAGACTGTGAAGTGATGGCGCGGTTACACTGCGGGTTCACATGTCAGCGTGCGCGGCGGTGTCATTTATATTTATACAACAAAAGGAAAGGGAGAAATGATCCTGGGAGAAAAGAAAAATCTCTGTGTGAGAGAAAGAAAGAGACCCCCCCCCCTCCTTCTCTCACATCCACTGACCATTTTTCTTCAAAGTAATGACTCCAACTCAATGTAGTATGACGGAGAGGGAGAGAGAGGGAGAACAAAATGACAGAAAGAGGAGAGAAGGGAGTGAGAGAGAGGTGGAAATGGCTAAAAGGGTGTGGAAAGGGGAGGGGGGAGGGAGGGAGACTCGGGGTGAACGGGAGGTCAGCGCGTCTCACCAATATTAAAATGTGTACCGGGGACGCGGAGTGACACGCCTCGCCCGTTAAACAAAGAGTGTGCCAAACTGGCAGATTAATTTGAAAACTTGAGTCCGTGCACACACACACAACACTTAATGCCTTAAAGAGCCCACAGTCTCCACAGCAGCCCTGCTCGGTCACCCTCAGCCCCAAACTGCTCGCTCTGACACCGGGAAACACGGGGAATGGCCACCGGTGAGGGGGGTTTTCCTTTAGCATTTGACGCCGATTTGCTTTGGCTTTTACGCACGGAGCTCCCGGTGCTGGTGTCGCATCTTTACGGTGACGCGTTGCCTTTGTTCCCCGCTGGATTATCACCGTTAAATAGCTCTAACTAAATTATTCCGGTTGTTCAAAGCTTTCGGTTCATGTTTACACTTTACCGGAGACGGGAGCCTGTGCGTCTTTACGCGTGTGCGTGTCCACATGTGAGCGGGGGCTTCCGCGGAAATGACAGCGACTTTTCTTTTTTTCTTTTCTTTTTTTTAAGATACAGCGAAGAATCCCGAAGAGGTCAAAAACCTGTAGCGTCGGAGGAAGAAGAGGGAGACCCGGCACGGAGGTGCGAATGGCTTCTCTGTGGAGAGAAAAAGGGGGAAAGACGCAGCTGTCGATCTGTTTGGGATGTAAAGAAGAGGAAAAAGAAATGTTCATACTGAGATCAGGAGGAAAATGGTTATGTGACGACGACGCCTGGCACGAGAGGCGGATCCGTGCGCTCCAGAGGGGTGAGTACACAAAAAATAGAAATGTAGAAGAGGAAGCTGCCTCATTTGCATATGGTTGTGTGTGTGTGTGTGTGTGTGTGTGTGTGTGTGTGTGTGTGTGAGAGAGAGAGAGAGAGAGAGAGAGAGAGAGTGAGTGTGTGAGTGTGTGTGCGCCCGCTTGCTTGGCCGTAACGTGTGTGTGGGTGTGTGTGGCAGGTGCT
The DNA here is from genome assembly GCF_008729295.1 of Plectropomus leopardus. Taxonomy (NCBI): domain Eukaryota; kingdom Metazoa; phylum Chordata; class Actinopteri; order Perciformes; family Serranidae; genus Plectropomus; species Plectropomus leopardus. The sequence continues at coordinate 4,251,700 of NC_056479.1, read as the reverse complement.
TTGCCCACATGCTGGGAGGAAGGGGGGAGACCACGTGTTGCAGTCACTGCCGCAGAACCCCCTCCTCCCCCCATCCTCCTCTTCTTCCTCCTCTTCCTCCTGTTTCCGCTTTAATGACTTTATCGATTCATATTTGATCGATTATAGACTGTGCACGCGACACCGTTGGTATTTGAACTATGTTTCTTCTTTGCAAGATCCTCGTCCTTCACTGCACCTTCACCATCATGCTGGTTAATTAGCCAGACTAATTAAGTCTCGTGGGGGCTGTGGGACTTCCGGGGGCACTTAAAACATTTTAGCAATAATTTAGGCTTTGGTATTATATGATGCGTTCAAAGGCCAGTGAACATTATCAGATAGATAGATAGATAGATAGATTGATAGAAAGATGCAGCTAATTTCTGCAGCTTTTTTTTATTTTTTACTTTTGAGGGGAGAGTGGGGAAAAAATTACACACACACACACACACACACACACACACACACACACACACACACACACACACACACACACACACACACACACACACTATCACCAATATATTGCTACTAGGGGTGAAGGCGAGGTCGTGGCCAGTGAGAAGTTAAAGGTCATGCTGGACAACTTTCTCTCCCCTGGTCTTAATTTCAATTCTGAACCATATTTCAAAAAGATAGCTTCTTTGTTAAATATTGTTTGTGTCTTAAAATGTACAAATTACACACAACAAACAACAACAAAATTACAAATAAATAGATACAATCGTGATAAATAAATCCATTGGTAATGTCCCACATATGGCATGATTGAACTCCATGGGAATAAAGAGAGGGGGAAATGCACAGAGATTGTTTGCAGTGGTTTCTCTGCATGAGCATTGCTGCGGTTTTATCAGTTTCCATCCAGATGTGTGGGCTTTTCTTGCACATGGTGTATAAAAAGCATGTCGGGCAACACGAGCCTGCAGAAGAGCGCCAGTGGTTTCAGCTGTTTGTTTTCCTCTGCTGATTGCTAATGTGCTGCTTCTTTGATTATAAGCCGGCTGTGGAATCAAATGCTCCGAGTCTACAGGGAGCATTTGTTTCTGTTCATCGTTTGTGCTCCTCCATCAATGCAAATGCTGCGCTAATGCTGCGCACACCCGCTCCGTGTTCACCAGCCAGTGGAAACATGCCGCTGGTTTAATTTTAGGATTGTTTATGTGCGTCTTCAGGCATTAACAATGGAGATGTGGAAGCTTTGAGTATAGATCTATTTTTAATGTATTTTAATTTTGTGTTCAGCTCTAAAAAGACGGAGAGGGCCTGTTTAGCTTGCAATGCAGAGAAATACATGTCGTTTGGTTTCTGTGTGTAGAAAAAGAAAGTTATAGTGACATATTCAGAACCGAGCTCCCACACAATGCATATATCAGAAAACACCTTTAGATGAATCCTCTCCATTCGGAGGGACAGGCCTCTGCAGCACTTCATTTTTCCTCTCTGTCCGACTCTTTGCATAACAATAACCAGGAGAATGGAGCTCGTTTTATTTTTCAAACCGCACAAAGGAGCAAAAACCATTTCTCCTCTTCTTCGTCGTTGTCCCTCAAGCTTTTTTTTTTTTTTTTTTCTCCCCTGCTCGGTAATATTTCAGAACACTGACAAGAGGGTCGCTGCAGACAATGAGACTGTTTAACCCTTCTATATGTTCATTTTAATTTTGTCATCGTGGCTTAACCGTGCAGGCCCGCCATTAAAAAAAGTTATGGAATTTTTGTGTTTTTATTTCTATTTGTTTATTTGAAATATTTAGGATATTATTTTGACGCATGATTATTCTCTCATAATAAGCTTTTTACTTCTTTGTAGAAGCCTTTTACTTTTCATTTTAAAACCTCACTTTTTATCCCCTCATTATAAATAGACCCCGTGCGATACAAACAATGAAATCTTACCTTAAAATAATTCCATTTTAGTCAAAGTAATCCCAATGTGCCGTAGGCCTAGCAGTAGAAACAGAGAGCCTCACTTTTTTCAGCAGCTTTGCCAACAACAACTGAGTTGGTGTGTGAGCCGCCGATGGGACAAACTTGTTAAAAAGGTCGTAAATTGTGAGAGGGACTTTTAAGTTATTTATTCACCCCGGCTGTCTTCCGCTGCCTGAATATTTTATTGCTTTTTATTCCACCCCCTCCTCCTCCCTCCAAAAACCTTTCAACCTCCGGGAAGTTACCGTTTGAGCCTGATGGTGTTTGAGCTGTAAACGGAATTGACCCGCAATAAAAGGCACATGTTTAAATCCAGATTCGCTGACCTTTTCCTCTTACTGTATCCCGCCGTATGTCATCCTCTCTGTGCCTCTCAGTGAAACATGTGCTGATATTACAGCGAAATGTTACAGCAGAGGAGGCCTGTTTTATTATTCTTTTACTCTTTGAGCTGACTCCAGTGCACTGCGTGTGTGTGTGTGTGTGTGTGTGTGTGTGTGTGTAAACAGGATGGTCTGGTTTTTCAGCTAGGGCAGGACAGGTTAGGATTGTAATATTCACTCTAATATTACTGATAATATTATGAATGATGTAAAACTACTTGTAATGTTAAATTTCAGTTAAACTGCTTGTTTTGAAATTATTTAATTATATTTAAATTAATAAATCCAACAGCTGCAGTTAGTGTCATCAGAGATTCTTGTCTTATGCCATTGATATTACATCCCACTATAACTAATATAAATCTGGGGGCAAAAATAATAATAATAAATCTCTTTTTCTAAAATCCAAATAAATCTGAGTGTGTGTGTGGCTCTTTTGGGTAGCACAATGACCTCTACCTGTAGCCGGAAACAATGAGCTCAACTGAATGGTTGCTGCTGACAAACTTGACAGAGAGAAGGGAAGTGCCGCAGTCAGACTCAACACACCTTGATCGATACCTGAGATACCCCGGGGCTACCTGAGAGGTCAAGGTGACAGAGATACGCCCACACCTGCAGCACACAATAGAATAGAATAGAATAGAATAGAAGCTTTTTTTTTTTTTTTTTTTAAATTTTCGGACTAAATTAAAACAGTGATGTGTAGAATCGATGCATATCAGCAGCAGGATGGCGGTGCCTCTCCCACCAGTCTGAAGAGTCTCCGTGCTCTTGGCTTTTGTTGTCCGGTCCAGTGATGTATGAGTAACTTTTTGAGGAAACGGAGAACAGCAATATTGCCTGCAGCAGGCAGGGAGTGTCAGTGTCACAAAATCAATGTGGGAGCAGCTCAGGAGCAGATAGAAATTACATGGAGAATATAGCAGTGGAAAAAAAGCACCAGGAGCTTTAAAACGCTTGCATAAAGTCTATCAATTTGATATGATATGCACAAAAATATGATGTAAAAGGTGAACCAGTTTAAGGCTAAATACTTTTAAATTTTGTTTGAATAATAATTTCATTTGTTTATTTCGAAAGAAATAAAGAACAAAAGAAAGAAAGATTATAAAGTGCAGGCCCTGGCGTGCGGTTAGGTCAGATTTCTTTTTAATTCAGTTGAATCAGAGTTTTGGAGACAGACTGCAATTCATTTAGCATAGTGAAGGGACATTTATTCATTTATTCATGGCTCCATCCATTCTTCAGTCGAATCATTCAGAACCATTTTGATAGGACGGTGTTTCCCCGTGCCAAGCGATTTGTCTTTTCTTCATTTAATTGTGTTCATTCTGTTAAAACGGTGCACGGTTGGGGCTGCCAACCCTTTTTTTTTTTTTTTTACTTTTCCTTGTCCTTTAGATCATTACAACTGTACTTTTGATTAAATGCTGCGTGTTTATTTACGTGGATGGAATATTTTGATTTTTCATAAAATATTCGTTTTATAAAGTAAGAATCTTTTCCAAATTTTCCAAGGGATTTTTTTCTGATTTTTTCAAAAAGGAGATTCAAAAATAAACGATCACTTACAGAGGCCAGTTCTTCCCTTCACGGCATTATATTAAAATAACATTATTGTGCAATAGTAAATTATATTTACCATTTTCCGGGGCATAATATGCATGTTTACTCTCATTCATCATTGCAAAATCGCAACAAATACCAATAACCAATAAAAAAAGACAATGCACACTTAATAAAATCTAGGCCTTTATTTTTGTTTACACGATTTTTTCACTGTTTTCTATTAAAAGTTGCGTTTAGAAAGATCGTTCAAACGGGACTGTAATGCCGCTTCGTGCCCACCCGTCCTCCTCCTCTTCGTCAAATTTTACTGACTGTGTACAAGAAAAAAAAGCAAACATTTTCATTTTTATGTCCTTGTTTCATTGAGCTATCTGATCTTCACCCTTAACTCACCGGAAGTATTACAGCATTATAACTTCATTTCCCAGATCCCCCACCAGCAGCGAGGAGGTCAGGGGTCAGAAACAGTACAGACGGATGAAAATATTCCAGTGTGGTTATGACAGGGAGTTTATGAAAGCAATAAAAGTCTATCGACGGTGTAACCCTGTTTCCTCCAGAGAGCCGCTGTCTTCTATATCTACCCTGTAGATCCGGATTTGTGTAAAAATCATTATAACAATCACAAATTCGCTTCTAGGGGAGTATATAGTGGATTTATACACGACGGCAGCGATGGATCCAACGCACAGAGAGCGGAGAGGCCTTTTTTTCTTTTTTTTTTTTTTGTTAAAGCTATTATTGGGTTATTGGGCATTATGGGTCACTGCTTTATATTTGAATCTGTAAAACTGGAGCTTGAAAGGTTAATAAAACACTATTTTAAATTTTCTTATCGACATGGAGACACATGTATTTATATTAGGACTTATATATATATTAGTTATTTTGAAGCACCTTATTGTGGCTCTGCTCTCCGCCAGAGTGATGAAAACTCAATCCAAGTTTTGTACGTTTTTTTCGATCATCAAATCGCCTCTGAGTTTTAAAGGCCAACTCCAGGTGGAATTAGACTCTTTTTATTTATTATTTGTCCTGTTTGAAAAATGATGCGGTCGACTTTACTGTTCATCTAGGAAGGCGTATTGGGGGGTTGGGTATGAGTGTGTGTGGGTGAGGGGGGCGTAAGGTTTCGATTTAGAGACAGTCAATTTTCTCGAAACAAAGGACTTGGATATCTCCATCATCTTGCCTGTGTGTGTATGTGTGTGTGCGCGCACCTTTCGTTCCTCTGATAACTCCAGAGAAAGTGCACAGCTCTTCCTTTTGATTGGGGAAATGTCTGTTCACCGCAGTGTTTCGTGTTTTGTTGCACACTTAAGTCTTTTGTATTGTTGAACGCACGTTGGAAGCAGATTTAGATGAATTTACTGTAAAATGGTTAAGAATGCTGGTAAATGTATAATTTTCTTTAGAATGTCGTATGCAGTAAAGTGTGTAGTTTCGTTGCGTCTTTACGCAGCGTAATGCAGGGCTATCCCCTGTTTGCGGTGTTTTGTGTCTTTTTTTGACGGAATTGGGAATTGTTCCAAGCACATTTACTAGAATTTACCAAACATGTTATATGAGAATGCTGAGAAATGTATACTTTCCTAAGATGTAGTGTGCTGTCTTGCTCTTGTGCGTTTTTACGCTGCGTAATGCAGGTTTATCCTTCTGTTTGTGGTGTTTTATGTCTTGTTTGACTCATGTAGGATTTGTTGCAAGCACGTTTACTAGAATTTATCAAACGTATTAAGTTAGAATGCTGGGAAATGATTTCCTCAAATGCAGTGTGCTGTCTAGTTTCTGTGCGTTTTTACGCTGCGTAATTCAGGTTTAAGACCCTGTTTTACTGTGTTTTGTGTCTGTTTATAACAGCAAGAAAGTGCCAGTAGTTAGATTGTGTTACGTGGTAGCGTGTTGGTGTTTGAAACAAAGCTATGAAAGTCTGTGGCAGCTCGCGTGAGCGGGTCATGGTTGGGGAGATGAATTTCCTTTAGGAGGAAAAACAAAGCGCTATGTATCTCTGTTCAGTAATGCACGGCTCAAGGGCAAAAAGCAGACCCGCAGTCTGAATGGGGGGCATATGGACTTACTATGCCAGTGATGTTAATATCGGAAAAGTGGAGGGAAATATATCCTCTTTATTCATGCAAGGCAAAAGGCGACCCCGGCTGAGGCCGAATTACCATGCAGAGGGAGTTAAATGTGGCGCCTGTTGGAGTAACAAAAAAGAGGGAACCGGTGCTGGATTCTCGTCCCTAATGCAAAGGTCTGCTGGTGATTTAGAAGGCCGTGTAACCTGAATTAGTTGATGAATTTTCTATCGATCCTAAACAAGCCAGATTTATCTCTGACACGGTGCTGCTGCTGGGTGGCGACGCAGCCAGGCCACTCTCCCACTCCGCGTTATTAGCGATTTAAAAGACAGAGAGAGAGAGAGAGAGAGAGAGAGAGAGAAGGGGCTTTGGCAATCACGTCCATACACACACCAAATATATATACACGGAGTGGTGCAGGCGCCACTTTAAATCCCCCCGAGCACTTTCCTTCTGTTTTTTTCTTTCTTTTTTGAAGTTGCAGCCAGACGCGTAACAGGGGGAGAGTTTGCAATAAGAGAGGACTTGTCATACTGTACTCTCGTGTGTGTCCTCCTGCAGGACCGGAATGTGTTTTCAGCCCGTCAGACGCGCTTTGTTATTGTTGTGATTCTCTGGCTGCTTAGGACGGCATGCGTGCCGACATGTGGCGGAGAGATATGGAGAGGGAAGCGGGCACGAGGAGGGGAAAGGGAGAAAGGGGGGAGTATTGTAAGACTGTGAATGCCCACAAACCGAGGCCATATGATGATGCGCGTGCGGGGGCCGTGTATATGCTTAATCCCATTTCCTTATCCGGGCTTCGTTCAGGGCGCGTGCCATTGGCCGCCTCTCGTCACGTGGCTTCTTAACTTTGTTCACTTGACAGAAAAGTAGGAGGGTTCAACGGAACAGGAATAACCGAAGAGTAAAGGGATGAGATATAAATTTTAGTTATATATTTTCCGAGTAGGTGCAATTCCACAAAAAGACTGAAATTAATGGCCATGAGCTCCTATTTGATCAACTCCAACTATGTGGACCCGAAGTTCCCACCGTGCGAGGAGTACTCACAGAGCGACTATCTGCCCAGCCACTCTCCGGACTATTACAGCTCCCAGAGGCAGGAGGCTGCTGCCTTCCAGTCGGACTCTCTCTACCACCACCATCAACAACACCACCCACAGCACCAGAGCCACCACCACCAGCGCGCCGAGCCGCCCTACACGCAGTGCCAGGGTCCGGGGCAGCCCGCCTCGGTGGTGATGTCCCCTCGAGGTCACGTCCTCCCCCCGGTCGGGCTGCAGACCACCCCCGTCCCGGAGCTGAGCCACCGCTGCGAGTCGGTGACACCCAGCCCGCCTCCGCCCGCGTCTTGCGGCCAAACGCCCCACAGCCAAAGCACTTCGTCCCCTACGAGCACTCGCAAGGACCCCGTCGTGTACCCGTGGATGAAGAAAGTCCATGTAAACATCGGTAAGTGCTGCATGCAAACTTCTTCCTCCCTCTCCCCCTCTCTCGCTCTCTCTCTCGCTGCGCCTTTGTGCCTGCCATGCAGTCAGCTAGGTGTCCACCGTCCTAAATCTACCGCTTCCCCTCCCTGTTTTCTCTAAGAAGTAGAAGAGTAGCCCTTGGGTCAAGATTTACGATCGTCTGTTTGCAGGGCCAATATAATTACACCCTCCATAAATTTTTATTACACCTCTCCGCCGAGGCGCCTTTTGAAGTCCGATCTCAGGCTCGTCTGCTCTAATTCCTCGCCTTATGACAACTCAGACCGAGCCCATAAGTTAGCTTTTATGCTTTAGTAATTTGATTTTAAGTGGTGGGGTTGTATAAACGGTGTACTTTACTCTGTCGAGCCTTCCTTCCCCACTCGTTGTTCCAGGGGAGGGAAAGTTTTATGGCAGCTGAAATATTCATGTTTATGGAGCCGGCCGTAAAACACTAATGTAAAAGCGAATAGCTCCAGTCTATTATGGCTTCTCTGTAATGTTCTAATAGACTGGCAGCCTATTGCGCATTGGGATAACCGGGGCGCGTGTTCGCGGGGCGACAAAATGCCACTTTTGTAAAGTCACCGTGTATGCATTGACTCCACCGGGCTGTATACTCGGTAAGTTTACTGCATTTTTTTGCCTTTGCACTGAAATTATAGCTGTCTGTCACACCGGACTCCTCTGCAGCGTGTTTTAAGTGCTGCTTGTAGGTTTTGCTATTTTGGTCGGCCATTCAGTACCGTCTTGTAGCTGCTGCACCCCCCACCACCACCTTTATTCCCAGCCACTTTATACAAGGCACACAATGCGCGCACCCATGCTGCATAAGATCTGCGAAGGAAGGAGTAGCGTCTCGGCTCATCGCTGTTCTTTTATGTATTTTTATTTTCCTGGTCGTGCGTGCGCAAACGCGTCAAAACACGTTTTTTTTCAAGCGTCAGGAAAGGTGGCCATGGCCCCCGATTTACTCTCAAATCACAACATTTGGACACCAGCGTCAGGCTGGCTGTGCTGGGAGGATTCACACCGCCGCAGGGCCTAAAATGACACCTGACAAGTGAAAATGCAAAGTGTAGGCAGCAAACTGCGGTGTGAAATACACGAGATCTGCTGTAACAGCTGCATCTGAAAGCACAGGCAAAAAGATTTCTTGTGGGATAAAATAGATTGCAATCATTATAGGTTCTGCCAAGGTTACAGCCATTTTGTATTCTATCAGGAGCTGCAACCGCGGTGGCCATGGCGTTATTTCTTTTCCTTGCATGCTCATAATGAACTGATATTTTTATTTATCTGTGAGGATTGATGTGCTGTCTTCAATTGTGCAATAAATAAATAAATAAATACCATGAGACTGCTCTGACGCGAACTCACAAGCACAGAGATGTAAAGCAGTTGCTATTACTATATTTTTAGTGCAAGTCAATATTGTCCTAAAAGCGCTCGTCTGTTTTTCTACAATGATGTTGCAGTATATTCTATTATATAGTGCATTATTATTATTATTATTATTATTATTATTATTATTATTATTATTACTATTGTTATTATTATTATTATTATTATTATTATTATTATTATTACTACTACTGCTGCTACTACTACAATTATTATAATGGTATGCTATATTTTTCAGGTGATTGTATTGTGGTTATTCTATTCTATTTCATTTTACAGTTTTATTTTATTGTATTCTTTCTGGTCAAAGTTGCATTGATCATTTCTTTCCTTTGATGTCCCGCAGTGACTTCAAACTACACAGGGGGTGAGCCGAAGCGCTCGCGGACAGCCTACACGCGCCAGCAGGTCCTGGAGCTCGAGAAGGAGTTCCACTACAACCGGTACCTGACGCGCAGGCGCAGGGTGGAGATCGCGCACACGCTGTGCCTGTCAGAGCGCCAGATCAAAATCTGGTTCCAGAACCGAAGGATGAAATGGAAGAAAGACCACAAGCTGCCCAACACCAAGGTCCGCTCCGGGACAAACAGCAACACAAACTCCCAGGCTCTAACCGGCTCCCAGACCCGCAGCGGGCCCCTATAGCCCAGCTCTGAGTATTTTGCCCTCCTTGGTTCCCAAACTGAACCACACGTGTAACCACCGGAGCCTGCACTTTGGACCGGAATAACGCCTTTGCTCTGGAGGGAGGGAGGGATGTCGTTGCCCGCTCGGCCCTGATTTGTGCTGATGTTACACACTATAATAGACGTTCTGAGTGGGAGGGGTGGAGGGGAGCTGTCCCATTCATAAATATATGAAATGAACAAAAATAGGCGAAGAAGGAGACTGAGAACTGAGAAAATGATGCGGCCGCTTCTTTGCTTTTCTCCCCTCATCGTCCGTCTGCTCCCTCTCTCCCACCTTTTATATTTCTCTCTTTTTATACTCCTCTCTCTTCCTCTTTATGACAGAGCATAAGGCGGTAGGCTGAGGATAATGTGCCCGCGTGCGTGCGTGCTTTTTTTTCACCCGCCCCTTTTTTTTTTTTTTTTTTTTTTTGGTGAAGATGGATCCTCGTTTTCATCTTTAATCATGCCAAACTCGGGCCCCATTTGTCATGTTTACTCTGCGGGTACAAAGCAAAGGGGTGAACCGCGGCTCTGCCCATTACCCCTCGCCCCTACACCCCCCCATCTCCTCCTCCTCCTCCTGCACCCCCACCAAACCGCCACCCCCCACCCCGCTCAAACACGCACGTGTAATAAATGGAACTCTCGTTTTGTCAAGAGAAGTATTCTTACACCCCCGACACACACACACACACACACACACACACACACACACACACACACACACACACACACACACACACACACACACACACACACACACACACAGTCCTTATAGTACTCTCTAACATCAAATATAACCTCCGTTATGATCCAAAATGACACCATGACAGTTATTTCTGTCTTGCTGTTATTATAAAATTTGTTGTTATTTCAGTTTTTTTCTGTTTGTTTCATGACAAAATATAGCTTTTTAAATTTTAATTATAGTTATTTTTAAATTCAGTGTTGATTGTAAAAAAATACTTTATGCTGTTATTTGCTGAGAATGACAAGGAGCGTTTATATGGTCCGTTGATTGTTCATGTTGTGATGTTGTATACAGGGAAACAGACTGACAGGGTGATACAGGTGAAATAAAGGTAATAAAATAAAATAAAATAAGGCATTTTTTGTCCACTACAGGGGTTTATAAAGCTGCCTAAACAAAGGACACTAATAATATCCAAACCAAAATCCTGGTACACACAGCTCCAGAACACATTATAAACGCAGCACTATACAATGTACTACCTATTACCTCAGTTGTACTTATATATATATTTTTATTTTTTGGGTCATCTTATTTTGCTCGTTTAATGAAGTGACAGCTTTTTCGAGCTTTTATATTTTTGAAATTGTGTAGCGAGTATATATTATTAATAATATTATTACCTACAAAAGCGCTATTCATTTCTTGTATGTGGATTTTTTTTTTAAATATTGTAATATAATTATAAGCGATTGTTCTAGCCAGGGACACTCAGAAAAATAAGGAGCCTTCTATTGCATGTCTGAATGGTGTTGATTTATTTTTCTATTTCTTCCCTCTTTGTCTCCGCACATTAAATGCGCGCACACTTTTCCTTTTCTCTCTTTTGCTCCTCCTCTTTATCTTTTCTGTCACTTTGTGACACTTTCTTTTTAGATATTTTATTCTGCAAGTGTTTTGTTTAATTGATGTTATTTTATTTACATTCCAAAGATCAGTTTATTGATGATAATAATAACAATGTTGTTGAACATGTGTTGCCTCCTCCAATATGTAAGTTGCTCCTTTCTTTGCTTATGCCTCCTCAGTGTCGACCCTCCTATTATTTGTAAATAGTTCATAGAAATTTAAATAAATGGCTTAAAAAGGATCATTCTCTATCCTTTTATTTCCTCCCTGAAAAGTATTATTGTCGTCTTTTTTTCCACCAGTAAATATTGTTAAAACAAAAAAAGAAAATAATAAAAAAGAGAGAGGAAAGATAAAAGGGCTTTGCAGGTATGTGTAAAAATCGTCCTGTTTGAATCCAAGATTTTATTTTATTTTTTTTGTTCGTTTTAAAATGTATTAAAGAAATAATTTTCGTTTTGCCTCCATTGCAGCTGTGAAACATCTCTCTTCTCATCGTTTAACGGATGCAGGATGTATTTAAAGCGTATAAACACACATGCACACAAGCGCACAATAAATAATTTCATTTAATTCCTGTGTTGGTTTTCCCTACAAACTGCACAGAGACCTGTCTCGAGAAATCAGCAGCCTGCGATGATTAATCTGTCCCGGCCATGAGTGATCTTGGTACATTACGTCCTGTAATCTCGTTTTAAATCACAAACCGTCCCCCCGTTTCACTCCCGTTCTCCCGTTAATTTAACGGCTGCTCAGACGCGCTTGCACCGGCCCGACACAGAGTAAGAACCCCCCCCCCCCCCCCCCCTTCTTTCTTCCTCCTCTTTTTTTCTAAAAAAAAAAAAAAAAAAACATTAAATAGTTTCTCGCTTCGTGCTCTTTTAATGCTATAATGATGTGTAATTTTTGCACAACACCCCCCCTCCTCCAATCGGTGTTTTCTGGACCGGTTCCGTGCGCGCATGTGTGTTTTATTTTTTATATATTACAAAAAGGGAGCGGGCCGGCGCCATAGCTCAAACCCTGACAACCAAATAGATAATCAACAAGACGAATGGCTTCTTTTGTAAGGCGCGGCTCCCGTATTAATTTTCATTTTCTTTTCTTAGAGCAGGTATCGAAAAATATAGAGCAGGAGCGGGGGGGAGGCAGAGAAAATAGCATTCATCCCGATGAACTTTAAACAAAAAAAGTGTGCCCCCCAAATTGGTCCGCTCGTATTCCTCGGCCCAGAGAAGATTCCCTATTACTTGTTGGTTGATTTCTCCCTGGGCCTCTTGCCACAGAGACTCCCTCTGCCCATTTATCTGTTTTCTTCCTGTTTATGAAAGGCTCCTCCAGCGCAAAACACCGCCCTCCTATCAAACTGTACACCTAGATGCGCACAAAACACACACACACACACACACACACACACACACACACACACACACACACACACACACACACACACACACACACACACACACACACACACACACACACACACACACACACACACACACACACACTGCGCCAAAATTGAAAAGCCTTACACAAGATGAAGCTGCATTTTCATTGTTTCGTGCAAAATCTATTTTAAAAACCCCTTGAAATCTGGATCGACATCAGTTTTCTTGTGCTGCGTTGGGATGCCTTACACAATCTATTTAACCCTTAAAACCTAAGCAAACTGGTTAGATATCTTCACAAAACATGAGAAAAAGGGCAACGAGCAACTTGACAAGAAATGTCCCGCAAATTGCAAGGAATTGGTTAAAGGTGACAAGAAAATGACCTGGAAAAATCGTTGGAAATACGAGGAAAATTAAAAAATTCTAGGGATTTTTTTTTCTCAGAAAAATATATGTATATTTATTATATATCTATAATTACATTGTTTATTTTCTGTCTCATTTTTAGTTTTAAGGCCATGTCTTGTTAAGTTGCTCAATGCTTGCTACCCAGGTTTTTGAAAATGGTCAAACCAATTTGCTCAGGTTTTAAAGAGTTAACCCTTCTGCTTCAAAGTGACATCCTGAAATTGCATTTATTTCCAGCTGCGTAAAACGAGCCATATATTTTTTATTCTTGTACTGTGAATATTGAGGTTTACTACCGCCTCCTTTTTAAACAAGGTAATAATTGTGCCCCGATGCTCTAATTTTCGCCACACACCAATTGTTTTATATTAGAGCGTCTTAACAGACCACCTCCCCAATATCCACACACACATATGTGCCTCCATAATAACCCCTACAGCCCCTGAGCGCATGCAGTCCGAGTTAAAATAAATGAATTTGCGCGCAGGGTGACACCGCGCACAATAAAATCCACCAAGGAATCCATTCTTGTTTTAGCTCCCTTTATCAGCCGGGGCCTTCTGCTGCTTCTGTGAATGGGAGCAGATTTTTTTTGTGAGGATGCCCACCCTCAGGCCCCCCAAAACCACCACCACCTTTCAGCCCCCACCCCTCTGAAAAAGTTCACCGCCATTATTTTCTGGACAGGACAGAAGGGGACGGCACCTCAAGAAAAATGCGAGAATTATACAAGAAAAAAAATCATTAATCACTTTGTTCTTCTTTAAACACTTCTTCTTCTTCTCCTTCTTCTCTATTGTCATCCGGCAGCCTCACACAAGACCCCTTCTGCCAGGAGAGAGAGGGAGAGGGCAAGGAACAGAGAGACAGACAGAGGAGAAAGAAGACGTCTTGGAAGACACCCCCACACCACCCCTCCTCCCTCCCCTCTCTCTCTCTCTCGCGCGCGCACACACACACACACACACACACACACACACACACACACACACACACACACACACACACACACACACACACACACACACACACACACACACACACCACACACACACACACTCATGGACACATAAACACTCATACACACACCTCCCTTTCCCACCCATCAGCAAGCTATTTTTTACACCCCACAAGTATCCTACCATAAGAAAAAAAAAGTTTTTTTCTTCGTCATTGGAAAGAAGAAAATCCCTCCAAAGAAAGTCCAACAAACCAGTCAGAGAGCCCTCGAGGCGCAGGACAAGATGGCCCAGAGGTCGTTCAGAGTGGCGTCTAAGGTAAGAGGCCTGCGAATTTAATTCTGTCCCCTTTTTCTGTCTTTCTCTGCTGCTCCTGTGTATGTGTGTGTGTGTGTGAGAGAGAGAGAGAGAGAGATGGCTCGGTGGCGTTTTTATGGTTTTATTGCCCCTGCGCATTTGGCGAGGTCAGGCGAAGGGTGGCATTTATGGCCCGTGGGGGCTTTGATTTGAACTTTTGGAGTTGCGTGTTTGTGTTGGAAAGTGTGTGTATCCGCGAGTGTGTGTGGCAGACTTGTGATGTGCTGTTTTCTCCAGAGTTTGTGCAGCCGTGGTGTCACTTCTGCGCCTGTTTGTCACTCACGAGGCCTGTCGCCTTTTGACCATCTGCTGTGCGTAAATTAAATTGTGCGCTCTTAGGCACGGGATTCGGGCGGGTTGTTATGATGAAACCGATGTTTTTTTTGGTCAGATTGTATTTATATTAATTTATAGTGATCATATGATACAACTGAACCACAAGCTTTGTATATTCAGGCTAATATGACTTGAAGAAAATTCAGAAAAGCCCCAGCTAATGTATGACAGAACGTGAATAATTCCTGGTTCACCCGAAGGTTATTATGCATTTTGTCTTGGCTGTTTCTGTGGTTATAAAGTGTTGCAGTGGCCTATAGCTTTTAATGAGATACTAGTGTGTGTGTGTGTGTGTGTGTGTGTGTGTGTGTGTGTGTGTGTGTGTGTGTGTGTGTGTGTGTGTGTGTGTGTCGGCCAGGTGCAAACAGGCTACGGAGACTGCGGTGGGAATATGAATAATACGGCGCTCAATTGGAGAGAGGGATGCAGCAGGGGGAGGAGGAGGGAGGCTGAAAAAGAAAAATTAAAAGAACAGGGGGGAGCTGCTGGTTAATGGATACTCTCTCGGTTGCGCTCCAAAACAATTTACCTCGAAAACAAACGATCTGCGAAGCTTTCTAGATGAACTGCGAACGATCGCCGGTCGCCGTGCGCGCTCAGGCCTCTGGTATCTGCTGAGCAGAGCAGCAGCGGGCCTCAGAAAGCGCACTCACTCCTGTTTGACCCCTTCAGAAATCAATCTAGCCCGGGATTAAAAATAAAAAGGGCTGGTGGAGGGGGGCTCTCGTGGGGATGCTGGCCATGGCATGAGGCGATGCGTGGAGAAGTAAGAGAAACAAATGAGAGAAATATAAGCGGAAGCAAAGGCAGAGAGAGAAGGAGGGGGAGGTGGAGTAGGATAAAAATCGATGGTCATGCAGGGCAACGGAATGGCCAAGCTGTGGCCACAGAGAGTTCAACCAGGGGACACGTTTTGCTGACCGATGAGGTCCAGTGGCTCTGAAGCCAGGGGCTGACCCGTGGCTTACCCCCCCCCCCCCCCCCCCCCCTCCGCACACACACACCACCACAGCTACCCACCCACCACTCCACCAGGTCCCCCTTGACCTCGCCAGACTGCTGGTCCCTCCGCTCCCTCGGACATTCCCAGACCTCTGGAGCCCCCCAGGCCACTTAGTCATAACAGGCCGAGTTCAGGGCACTGTAACCCGGGGGCACGGCGGCCATATCTCCGCTCCCACACCCAGACGGACAGACAAGTAAATGAACCACCTGGGCAGGGGTCAGCGACAGGCCACTACTGAAATGGGGTCATGCAGATGACACTGGCTGAAATGCACAAACATATGAGCATTTGGGATATCTTTTAACATACAGTTTTGAAAAGGACGCTTCTTTGTAAATTTTGCATGTGGGGATGCACAATAATATCGGCACGTAGTGTGTTTCGATATTGGCTTTAATAGGAGTAGTGGAATGGCCAACATGCTGCTGTCTGCTGATATCACAAACCGGATATTTTTATGTACTCATTTATTTTTTGATCAAGTGAACTAAACAAACAAACAAACGAAACAATACATCAACCCTAAGTTAGTATTTTTCTTATTTTGCACAATGAATGAACGTTACATACTCTGAAAAGCATTTTATGTCTCTATCATCTGGTGGGCCATCATGATAAGAGTATGCATAATGTGATGTTAATTCTGCTGCAGAAAAGTAATGATGATAACTAAAATTAGGTGGAGAAACAAAGTTGATATATCAATATTGTTATCGGTTATCAGCCAAATGAGTTGTTATATATCGGCATATCGGATTTCCAAAAAATCCAATATCTTTTATCCCTAGTCTCAAGTGTTGGTTAATCTGTTATTTAAGAGCAATGCTTCTCATGTGTGCTGTTCTGTCTCAGTCTAAAGCCCCAAACTCTAATGCAAGCTGCTGTGAGACATTCTAACTGTATGATTTGCTATGAAAGGGTCAGCCATGCTTGCTCCACAGCCTGAGACAGAGAGAATGTGCAGCCTGATGCTGGACAGTATTTGGACAGACTGGGACCTTAGTGTAAACAGAGGCTGCCCCTCCTGATTGCTTTGCTGAAAAGCTGCTGAGCTTGTTCCAGACTTGTTCCAGCCATGTTTGTGTGCTGTAATCAAAAGAGAGTTTTACACCGTGTTTAGTAAAAATCAGGACACAGAACTCGTTTGGACACGCCGATGCATAGTAGCCAATGAACAGAATGCTGATAGATTTTGTGTAAAACTGAATGTGAGCAAGTCAGTGAGCTGCAGCCGCTGCTATTTACCAGCATTGAGCTGGTGGCTGCTGGTCATTTTCCAGCCTGGTAATCTGACCTGCAGCTGGGAGGAGCTGCTGTGTGTGTGTGTGTGTGTGTGTGTGTGTGTGTGTGTGTTGGGAATTAATCAAAGGGACAATGGCATATGGGGGGGTATGCTATTGGTCAGTTTGATGTGCAAAATATACAAAATATATCCGCAACATATAATAGTATTACTGTACCTATGTCAGTCATGTCTAAAGTCCCACCCAGGGGCTAATTGTGGCCCTCAGGCAGATTTCAAATGGACCTCAGCTTGTCTTTCAAAATATACTGTATGATTAACACAATATTGGCTGATTGAGCAAGATAACTGTGCATTTATTTTCATTTAACTCACCATGGCAGGACAATGGTTTGTAGATATGCACCATAGGCGAACAAATCTGTTTTCATAAACAGATGGTAAATAAGCAAACAAACAGTTAAGAAAAGGTAGCAGATGTAGCCACAGCAAAGAAGCATTAGGTTGACAGGGAGGGCTGAATCTTTCAGAAGTAGCTGAATACTTTTCACTTGTAGACAAACAGTTGCGTTTATGTCAATTGCACGCATTTTTTTTAAAAATAACCCTTAAGAAGAAGCTGCCCCCCGGGTATTTTCACAATATCTAATCTGGCCCCCATTCAGCACGGTTTGGACACCACTGACCTATACAATCTCCAGCACCTTGCAAGACCCGCAGAAGAGTGCATGTTTACACTCACCTTTTGTGCAGAAAACTCTGTGCATACAGCTGTGTTTTGATTTCAGTCAGCATCCAAAGATTGCAGACTGGATAATGGGAAAATCTATGTATAATACAAGGTACAAGGTAGATTTATTGTAATTTTTCTTAAATGTGGTTTAAGAAGAAATGAAATTAAAGTTGATCTTAAATCCTGCTACATCTTTTTGGCATCGAAGGAGGAGTTGAGGAGTCTCACAGCCTGGTTAGAAAAGCTGCTCCGTAGTCTGGTGGTTCTGCAGCAGATACTTCTGTATCTTTTTCCAGATGGCAGCAGGATGAACAGACTCTGGCTGGACTGGCTGCTGTCTTTCAGTATCCTTTGGGCTCTGTGCAGACACCTCACTTCACCAAGGTCACTGATGCTCTGTAGATGGGAACCAGTGACGTTCTGGGCAGTTTTAATCACCCGCTGTAGAGCCTTCCTGTCCTGGGCCGTGCACTAACCATGCCAGTTTGTGATGTTTCTAGTCAGCATTCTATTGCTCCTCTGTAGAAGTTAACCAGGATCTTACTCTGGAATTCAGCCTTCCTACGTTTCCGTAGGAAGTAGAGCCTTTTCTGTGCTTTTTTAACCTGGGCGGTGATGTGTGATGACCAAGACAGGTTCTCGGTGATAGTGATTCCAAGGAACCTATAGCTGATCACCTGCTCCACCTCAGCTCCATTGATGTAGACAGGGGTGTGTGTCTTTGCCTCCTTTCTAAAATCAACAATCAAGTCCTTGGTTTTACTGATGTTGAGCAGTAGGCTGTTCTCTGTGCACCACTCTGCAAGATTGTTGATTTCCTCCTGATATGAACTCTCATTGTTGTTTGTAATATGACTAATGATGGCAGTGTTGGCCGCATACTTCACAACAGAGTTCTCCTGATGTCTGGGAGTGTATGTATCAATATGTATTAATATTCAACAAAGTGCGTCTTTCACCTGGTATACTGTGGTTTGTTGTTGTTTTTCGGTCTCTTCAGTGGGACTCCTGGCTGTTGTCGGGATCACACCTGTGACAATATGTTTACCTGACCATCCTCTGAAAGTACAGTCCCTATAGTTAACAACATACTGCAGCAGTTCTTGTATCTTGAGAGAGCTCCACTTGCTGCTCACACTTTGACTTGTGTGTAAGCTGCTGGAAGATGAGCTCACCTACAAGGCAGAAGGATGAGGTGCATCGGATATGTAGTGTAACAATTTTACCAAGAAGGGTCCACATGTAGATTTGCATTTAAACTTTGCATATATGTATGTAAATACTGTATGGTTTTTAAAAAACAAAAACAAAACCCACACACACCAACAACCCTGCATCAGTCTCAGCTCGATGTTTTTTTTTTTGATTACATGTTGGTCATTTCTATGACATTCTTGAGAAGTACTGTCACAGTAAATAAGAGAGTGCTTCAATACCATTATTTACAGACAGCAGAAGAGATGATCACAGCACCTCTGTGATCCAGTATTTAATCCAAAATATAAAAAGTTTGGTATCCTATGTTATGTGCATAAATGAATGAAAATGGATTGATGGATGGATGCATGTATGTATCTGTTTTATTTGATATAAGCTAAAATACATTACAATAATTGCATCAGTGTTTGATAATTATATTAAAAGTATTACGTTTAAAAAAAAGTAAGAAATATCATAATTATAAAGGTAGTAGCAGGCATTTGCACCTTAAATTGATGCAGCAAAGGCACTAAGTGGTGCATGAAAAATAACAAGAATTCAGTAAATTTGGTGTCCGACACTCAAGAATTACTGGTGGAGAGCCCCCGTTTCATATGTGCCCCCCACCACAATGATGCAACAAAACCTAAACCCTTGCAGGCAATTAATTGACAAGAAATTCAATTATTAAGTAATCCCCCCAGCCATTTGGTGCCACCTTTTGGTTCTCAGCAATTTAAAATACCACTGACACGATTCTTCTTCTACTGCTGAAAAACTGCACGTGTGATAGCTGGCTCCAACAGTAGGCTGAATAACTGCATTATAGATGATTGAGCATGGGAACCAAACAATTAAGTTTGGATTCTTGATGAGTTGGACATGCATCTCTTGGCATTGCATTCATTTATGTTTTTCTGGTTGTTGGTTAGATGTGACATGAGATGGTTTCTGATGGGATCTGTTGTTGTTTTCACAAAAACAACAACAGATATAAGAGGGACAACATAGCTTAAACATACAGACAAACATGGGGACATAACACAGGCATGGCTCTTTTGTTCAGATAGCCTGTTTGGTGGTAAAGCTGGAAATAATGTGACAGTGTGGATGGTGTGAAGGTCTGGGGGGTAGATGACCTATTTTGTCATTGAGGTGTGAGGACTCCTTACACATATCTGTTAACTGCAGTAAAACCTCCTGGCTGCCAGGCTTTGTTATAGGCTGCAATGCATCAGAGAGGAAGATGGTGCAGGCTTCAAAATAAAAGTACATTACAATTGGACAAGTTGATTTTACTTTTAAAAATGTAACCAATTCCCTTGAAAAATATAAGTAAATATGACTATTCATCTTAATTTATTTGACTGCATATCCTATTGTTACCTCTACTTAAAAGTTTGTTATATTTACTTATTTTTGTGATGTTTTCCAACATGTTTAATTAAGCAATCTGTCTAAGTTTTAGCAACTTCGGTAAATCAAGTTTACTGTATTCTGCCTGTTGCATACTTATCATATTTGTATTTTTATTAACATACAAACAAAAGGTAACTTGCAGATCACCTGAATCTTTAAGATGATCAAGTTAAGTTGGTCTAACGTGGTCTACTGAAGATGCTAACACTTATAAAGATTCACAAAATAGTAAATACAGCTACATTTTAAGTGAATTTAACAATTTTATATAAAGTATACATGAATCAGGATGAAAAGTGATATTTTTCCCCTTTTCAAGGCAATTGGTTTCATATGTTATTTTACGCAAGATGACCATGTCACATTTTACAGAGAAGAAAACATATTTTGGAGACTTTATAATGCTCTTTGATGAGAAATCTTGGATTCAGTGGACATAATATGATAAATTAGTAGCATTTATGTGCCCAGGGAACAGAAATTTTAACCCTAGCGACATTATTGCTGTAACTGCTCATTGTTGGATTAGTTTGTGAAGTTTCTCATCATAAAAGCATGAATGGAGTGAATCTAATTTCTGCCCAGAGCTCACACAGGTTCATTAAAAACACACACTTGTTAAATTAAAAGTCCTGCTGCTCTGCTGCTGCAGAAATGCCCGCTGAGCTCTCATTTAGTGAAAGTAGACTCTTTTTTTTATTCTTTAAGTCTGATCCTGCCCCATATGTTGATACCTGCAGCTCTGTCACTTGTCCTGAAGCTTCTCTCCATCTAAAATGTAATCTCAGTAGGATTAGCAGTTAAATTACCGTGAAGCAACACGGAGTCATGCGTGCAGATGTGACCTGCAGTTTCCTGCCTTACACTGTGCTGTCATTGAGATGTTTGAAGGCTCTGGACCAGCTGATGGAGCTGATGTTTCAACAGCAGCTTTGCACAGGAAGCTGCAGGCTTTCAGGGTTCACAACACTTTTACGCCCAGTGTGACGCGCAAATCTCTCCAGTATGTGTGTTTGCGCGTGCACGTTCTCACATGGCTCAATAGTCATCACAGGCTGGCACACACAAACATTCAACCCAAACACCAACTCTCTGACCTGGGGAGTCTCGCGGTGGTTTACTAATTGCCAGACAAATCGCCCGCGCGTTTTTCCCCCTCTCTGTCTCTCGCGCTCGTTGCAGCCGCGTTGCCCGAGAAATTTATTATTCTGGAGAGCGCGAGGAGAAGGGAGGTCACGGTGCTGGCGCGCGGGCCTGCAGGAGGAGGTCGTCACGAGAGATATATGGCTGCCAGGCTTTTACTACTGCACTGGCTCTGTGTGTATGAGTGTGTGCGAGAGCGAGAGAGAGCGTGCGAGCAATTTAAAAGTAGACATGTATTAAGTATTAAAAAGAGAGAGCCAAATAATGGTTGCCAAGTTGCAACACGCGCATACACAATTTCTTTTTATAGGCCAGGCTGCTGGAGCACAGTGCTGTGGCTGTGTTCTGGAGTGTTAGTCAATAGGTATTACAAATGATTAAACAATTACTAACGAGAATGAATAAGATCAAATCAGCATCCTCAAGCAAAGAGTAATTTGGAAAACAGAGACTGTAAATCTCTTGGTGTATAGCACTGATTATACTTCAATAGGAAGCATGAATGACCCTCTAACTGCTGTAACTGCAACTTTAACTATTGAAACAGTTACTATTATCTTCCCCCCTTTTCGTTATTTTTTCGTCTTTTTTTTGTTTGTTTTGTTTTGTTTTTGTGTTTTTTTCTCAACATATCTGTTGTTTGGTCACAACTTGGCAACACAATTGTTTGGATATTAACCCTTTGAAACCTGGACTAATATAACTTTTCCTGTGCTGCGTTCAGACACGTCTCACATGCATTTCAACCTTTTCACCCTGAGTTAACTGGGTTTCATGGGGTGAAAGGCAATGACCAACTTGGCAAGAAATGTCACGTAAATTGCAATACATTTGTAGATTTATATATATATATAAAAAGCTAAAGACAAATGTCCTCAAAATGTATTATTATTGTTATTTTTATTTATTTATTTTTTTGTGGCTATTTTTAGGTTTGTTTTTTTTTAGTTTCTTGCTAATTTAGAGGTAATTCCTTCTTCAGTTGCTCATCGCCTTATTTTTTTCATGTTTTATGGGGGAAAACGCCAATTTACTCATAGGTTTCAGAGGGTTGAAGCACTATCAGGTCCTATACCTGATTAAATCATAAAGACATTATTACTGATGAAGAATTCATGTCATAGTGTGAGCTTGTTATATAGTTTCCTTTATTGTAAAGTGATGTGGCAGTTTGGCAGGGTTAGTATCAGTGATGCTGCATCCAGTGAATGGAAACAGGCCAGCCTCCAGTGTGATGACTTTACCATTGTGCGTTACAGCAGCGCTCATATCCCTTAGATGTGAATGATAAATAGGCGTCTGTGGTCTGTGTGACTAATGGCGGAGCATTAAGGCCGTACTATTGATACTTAAGTATTAAACAACGCCCTTTACCTTTTACTTATCAATATCTTAATGACAAAGACGCGCTAACTGCTGTTATATTATTATAGATATATATTTATATGTTATATAAAGTAACATCCCGGACAGCAAATGTGGAACCGCGTTGCAGGCACATTCAGCCTCTCACATTTGTCCAAGTTTATTGTGAATGTGTGGAAGAAAAGCAAATAAAATAAAATAAAATAAATCCAAAATAAAATAAAAAAATTGGGTTGCAATGTTGTTTTGTATGTCCCCGTGATCATTTCAACTGATGCTAAGCATTAAAACCCACATTAGGAGGAAAGGCTACATGCATAGTTAGTGTGCAGCATTGCTGCTGATGTGTTATGCACATCCGGTCATATATTCATCGTTCTTTATATGTAAAATCTATGTACATGCTAAATAATGAGAGATGTAGCCTCTACTGCTTTATTAAAGTGCACATGCCAAATTAACTCTGCATTTTTATCACTGCTAATCTAGACGTGCTGTGTTTGAATGTTCATATTGTTTAACTGTTGGTTTTAAACTGGCACAGAAAATGCCTCAATACAAAGAGCAACATAAGAAGTGTGATATGAAACATATAATTGATCTGTACTGTAACTCAGCAGGCTCTCTGCTGGCTTTATGGCGTTAACAATGGTAAGACAGTGAGCATGTTCAAAAGTCATTGATCCTGTCATGTCTGACAACAAAACGGCCACAGCTGCCTATTAAAATGCAATATTTTGTATTCAAAATACAGACAGGCGGCTTTCACATATGGTTTCCAATATCAATTTTATGATCATGTTTCACTATAAATAATAAAGAAAAACACCAATGAGCGCTTACAGATGCATTTGAAATATTTGGTTAATGCTAATGGTAATTGTTTTTAATGTTTTTTTCATCATCATCTATAAACATATTTTATAAAAACAGAGTAATAATAAAGCTTATGGAGTTTTACCCATCAAGCCACACGGCTCGTGAGAGCGGCTGGGGATGTCTCTGGTGCAATCCCATAACGGAGGGGAGACCTCACGTCTCGCGCAGGAGAATATATTTCAAAAAACGGTTGTGCGCGTGCTGCTGCCGTTTCGAGACAGATTTACGAGCCGCAGTAAAAGGCGAGATGTCGGGGCTCGGTAAATCAATCTTACTCTCTCTTACGCACTGTCTCTGTCTCTCTTGCTCACTCTCGGATCACATCTGCCCCAGTAATAATAATATAATAATAATAATAATAATAATAATAATAATAATAATAATAATAATACTTTTAAAATGCTCTCGACTCTTGTGGTGTTACATGCAGCCACGTCGACTCACGTCTTTGACACTTTAATTTTACGGCCATTCTCCATCTTAACAAAGACACATTTTCAGTTTCTCTCCTTTTATTCAAAGCCTAGTTAATCATTAACGAGGAGGAAGAATCTACCTGTCTTAATCCATCACGTACCAAGAGACCCCCAAAGATCCCAAAGACCTCCAACATCACTTCACATTGCCTATTAGAATTATTCTGGGTCAAACTAGCCCATGTAAAATAATTTTATAACCCGTAAGTCGCGGTTTGTGCCTTTTTTCTTTAAATTTTCTGTAAATTAAAAAGAAATAATAGGTTACGGATACCTTTAAGAAAATGTCGGTTTTTTTAAATATTAAATTCGCTATTTTTAAATTTAGAAATATATATATAAAAAAAGTGCATGTACATCATCCCACAAAGACATTTCTTTGTGTTTATGGCGCAACCTCCACCACCCCTTACAGAATGATTGTTATGGTTTAGCTACACCGTTAAAGCACAATAGTTCATAGAATCTCCTCCCTGTTGTCTCTCCACCCATCATAATTCGGATGTTTAGGCTATTGAAATGTTTTTTTGTGTGTGTGCGTAATAGCTTTGCGTGCGGCTGTGCCAAGTTTACAGAGCTGATTCGTATTGCTGTTGTCAGGCCGGCCCAGGTCTCTGCTGCTACTTATCTTAGCTGTTGTTTCACACTGTGATTGCTATAATTTATGGCCGTCATTACAGACGCCATCATCACCACCGCAAATGTTTGATTTCAATCTTGTTGTGGGTAAAAATCTCAGGGAACCGCCGCGGCGCGAGGACTTTAAAGGAGTCAGCCTATGCGTTTTTACTGCATCAAGTAATAAATAAATTACCACCCGACTGTTTCACTGGTAATAAGCTTAGAAGTGCATTTATTTCCTTTCTGCTAATTATTTTTATGCCTTTGTCATGTTGTAGATTATATTTTTAGAAAGTGGCCAATTGTTTTTGTTGTCACAAGTACTTCTGGCTAATTGATATTACGCGTTTTATTTGGCACATCTTCTCTGGCCTCACAGTGAATAAAATAACTAAGTTGTAATGGACTGCGTTTGTGTTTTTAGCGCGCAGCTACCTGCAGGATGGAGAGGCGGGGGGGTTGGAGAGTCCCAGTGAGGAGACGCAGCGTGTCTTGAGGCTGCCGCGGCCCATTGTTTGACCTTGAAGTGTTTCTCCTCAGCAGCGAGGTTAGCCCCGTTAGCCTCCCGGCCTCAACACTTTTTTATATAAGAGTCTCCAGCTCTTTTGTTCTGCTAGAGGCAGCTCGAGCTCTGGAACCGGGAGACAGAGCGCCGAAACGTTCTATTGTTGCTGGCCCACACGGCCTCGCGACGGGGGGGTTTGTCTCCTTGTTGTTTCTTCATCTCTCTGTCTGTCCCTCACTCTCTCTCATTCTTTCCCTTTGTCTCCCTCTCTTTTTCTGCTCTCTCCGCGTGCTACCTGTCCGTTACTCTCCCCTCTAAATACCTTCTAAATGGATCACAGCGCGCGCGGTAGCCACCCCACCAGGAAAACTTGTTAATGGCATGAAAAAAGGGTTTGGACAGTTTCGTTCACAATAAAACATTTAATTTAAATCCATGCTATCACACAGGGGTGGAGGAAAACCTCGTGTGTTTATTTTGAGATTTATTTCTTGGATTTCCAGCCGCCTCGCGCTCACATTTCGATGCGCAACATGAATTTGTAATTATTAAACAAACAGTTGGGAATGATTTGTTTCCATTGCTGTTCAATATTAAGCTCCGGGGTGCGCAAACATGACACCAAACAGGAGAAGTTAAGTCTGCTGTGAAGCAGATAAAATATGTTCATGGAATATTTCCAGTTGCCGGAAACAGATCCATTGAAATATCAGACAGGACTATAAGGAATTCCCCTCGTTCTGCCGACTAACGGCGCAGCGAGAAAGAGATGACAGTGAGGAATAACGAAGAAAGAGTCTGAGGCGTGCAGTCATTTTTTAAAAACGAACATAGTCGGTGACAATCATCTTTTATCGGTCTCTCCGTGCGTCTGTCACAGGCCTAACCCTGCTTTACCTTCAAACACACACATTAACACACACTCACTGCCTCCCACTGGAAAAGGGCTGAAAGGTGAGCAGAAGTGCTCTTTTCATGTTTTATTTTGAACTCAAAGTGCATGCATGCAATCACTGGTCCGGATGGGTCCCACGAACTGAGAGGCGCGCGGATACCCCCCAATCGCCCCCCCTCACCCACACCCACACCCCCAACACGTCACGTGATTCATTAAATAATTAATGCAGAGGTTGCAGAATAGATATGTATTCGTCAGGAATATAACGGTGAGACATGCTCCAGTGTGTGTGTGTCTGACGTCGAATATTCAACTGTCCTTTCAAAAAAAAAAATACAAGCCCCCCCTATAGCAGCGGAGAGAGAGAGAGGGAAAAGAGGGGAGAGAGAGAGAGAGAGAGAGAGGGGGGAGAAGAGGAGACACTGAGAAACGCCAACCGAGAGAGAGAGAGAGGAAGAGAAAAGAGAGAAGGAGGCTGCAATAAAACAAATTTGGACGGGCGTGCGTCTTGCGGGTCGTTGTGGACACCGTGAGTATTGCGGAAGGAAGGGGACTGCATGGGGGGAAACCACTCTTCTTCCTCATCTTCTAACGCCGCTGCGCCGCCTTCGCACCGCGCCACCTCTCACTGAATCATAGGGCTATTTTAACAGCGTGGTAAATATACACTCCCCGAAAAAATACCCATCTTTCGCCGTGTTTTCTCATCGTGCATGTTGCTGTCGTGTTGTTTACACATCACCCCCCACCCATCATCATCAGCCATTGTTTATAGCGGTGCAGCAAGGCAGCCTGCAAAACCGGAGAGAGAGAGAGAGAGAGAGAAGGAGGAGAGAGAGAGCGAGCGATGCAATGTGAGCCGATGGCTGTTTATATTTTAAGAAGCACTTGGATATTCTTCTCCATCTTTCTCCCATCACCTCCTGTCTGCCTCTACATCTCTCTCTATCTGCCTCTGTCCATCCCTCTCTCTCCCTCTCTCTCTCTCTCTCCCCTCTCCCTCTCCTCTTTTTTCCCAGCCCAGCTACTTCTCTTGATTTATAGTGAGGCAGGGTGTCAGCGTGCGGCCGGGGCTGCCATTGTGTGTTTGTGAGGGAGTGCTGTTGTTTATGGTGCTGCCCGCGATAAATCATGTTTTTTCCTCCGCTGTGGGGAAGACGGCGGGGGGAAAAATGACGGTCGATGGACCGATGATACACCGGAACGAGGAAGAAAGAAGAAGGAGGAAGAGATCTCAGCCATGGTCACCACGCGCTTTCGGTTCTCCTCCTTCTTTTCTGTTCCGGCTCTCTTTCCCTTCATGCTCTCACACACACACACACACACACACACACACACACACACACACACACACACACACACACACACACACACACACACACACACACACTCACACCCTTCCGCTCTTTCCCCCCACGCCACGGGTCTTGCTGTATAGCTCCGGGTCTTGAATTACTGCGGCGACCAATTAACGGGAGATTTGTATAAATTTGGCACACCGGGCACGCCTCGGCCGCCATGAAATCTCATAAAAAGGGAGCCACCGGCCAGGAAAATCTCATCTGTCTAGCCAAGAGGTGTGAGAAGTAGCTCAGCCAGGAAGCTGAAATGACGCCGGTTCGAGTTCATGGCTTCTCAGGCGCAATTAGGCCCTGCTATAAAGTGAAACGCAATCATTCAAACGAGTTCAGAGGCTATCCAGGGAGAACCAAGCGGTGGAATTTATATGGTCTTTATTTATGTCTCCAGAACCACCTTCATATTGTTCTAGCGCAGCGCAGATATCACATGTGCGGCCAGTAATTGTATTTAGAGGAGCCCAGAGGTGTCTTTGAGGTGTCCAGACCATACTGTGGCTCTGAGTTCATTTTTTAGAACTTCTCTCTCTATGCATTTTTTTCCTCAGTATGTTTTCTTTGGATGCCTGCTGGAATGGAGCTGGGCGCCATTATTCATGTCAGCACTCAGTGTCTCTGCCTTTGCTCAAACCCTTCACCGTGAATCAGTCTCCTCTTTAAACGTGGCAAAGAAAATAAGATGCAGGACCAGATGACCCCCCACCCCCACCCCGGTTTTTATTCATATATGCTCCATATTCACACATATTTCATATCAGATTCTGTTGCTTTTCTACCTATGGCTGTGGAAAATCAAATGCTCAATGAGACATTGTGAATTGGCACCATTCTTAGCCCTTCCCATTGCTAGGAGCGCGTGGTAGAGGGGGTGAGTGAGGGGGGTGTAACGTAATTTTCATCGGCTAACCTCATAACTCAGTATAGTAGATGACGCTTGTGTGGTGTTGTTTTGGTGTGAAGCCAGCTGCTAATCTATGCAATAAGTACAGTGGACAGTCTAGAATAATAAATAATACATCATTTTATTACATGCACACAACAGTAGCTTGCTATAGTATTGTAACCAGTTGAAACCTGCAACTTTTCTTGTGCTACTTTCAGGCAAGGATTTAACTTGAGCAAAAGGGGAATATGCAACTTGGAAAGAAATTATCCACAAATTGTAAGAAATTTATAGACTTAGAAAATGATTTCTAAAAAAAGCTATAGGGAAAAATGTCTAGAGAAAAAAAGAAAAAATATAGAACACTGTTACTACTAACTACTATATGTTAAAACATTCATATTTTAACCACTTTTCCCAAGTCTTATTTGCCTTACTCTCTCTCCCTATTTCTAATTTTACGCTGAATTTCTTGTTTTTTTGGGTTTTTTTTTTTTTTTACAAGTTTATTGCAGTTTATTGGGGTAATTTCCTCTGTTGTTGCTCATTGCCCTTTCCCCCGTGCCTCTGAAATAATTCCAGCCAGTTTGTTCACGTTTCTAATGGTTATTTGGCATAGTAATAATAATCATAAACAATCAATCATTGATGTGTATTACAGAGTTATTAACGCAGGTAGTGATGCAACGCTGGATGGAAGGATGGATGGATGGATGGCTGCATGGATGGATGGATGGGTACACTGTAAAACCAGACTATTTAGTCAAAAATGCTAGTGTCCCGGCTGCCTTAAATTCTTAAGTTAGGAAGGAAAAAGTTGAGATGTTTTTGTAATGACTGAGCTTTTCTTCTTAAATTCATCCGACTTAAAATTTTAAAGCAGCCGGGACCCGAGCACTTTCGAGTTAAAACAAGTAGTTCCGTTTTACAGTGTGGATGGATGGATGGATGAGCATCCAGAATCACTTTAAAATTACATTTCAAAGAACTCCTCTCTCCTCCTCCTCCTCCTCCTCCTCCTCTGTCTCCCTGCTCGGCCATCACTACCAGTGTAAACCTTAGTGTAACCAAATTAGAGCGGCTCCGCGGCTTCCCATCACACAATAATGACAGTAGCAGCAAGAGGCAGCGTTTTTCAAAATGTGTATTCCTGCTGTCCGCCGCCGTGTCAAAAACAATATCTAGCCTCATTTCTGCGGACGGAGAGACAGGGAGAGAGAAGAAGGGGGTGGCATTATTTCTTTCCTCCCTTTTTTCATATATATTTAAATATTTCGCCGAGTATCTCGACCTCATATCTGATTCGGGTGACAGGGAGGCGGTGCAAATACATTTCCAAACGCCATTCAGACATAGTGCGCATGACCCTGCATATAGGCGAAAGTTAAGAGCTTGGCGTTAAAAATTAACCAAAGGTTGGTGCATTTAAAAGGCTCCTGACTCACACAGTGTTTGAAACGCAGCAGCAGAAACGCGTGGTTTATCTTATCTTATCCAAGGCATGTGTCCACGGTTAAGTGTGTTTTGTCTGGCGAGATAGTTCCACATCAAACCCAGCTGAAATAGTTCAAATATTTGAAACGGTGTTGAGAAATGATATCGCTCCCTGTCTGACATCCATTATAGCTGCTGCTGCTGCTGCTGCTGCTGCTCTCCAGGCTGCAGGAGGGGGGATTCAACTCCTGCGAGGCCTCCCTGCATTCTCCCTGGCTAAATACAATTCTGCAAACGATGCTGCTGCACTATTATTCATAATCCACACGTAACAAAGGTGCGTTGGTAGCTCAGTGTGAAAAACGCAGATAATAAATTGCGCTAATGTGTTACTGCGCTGTTTCTGCACTGAATCTGTTTGTTGCGACATTTGAGGCTGAAATGAATGTTTAAACCTGCTGTAGGACAATGGCAGCTTTCTCGGTTCTTTGTGACATCAAGAGAATAGAGAAAGCAGCTGAAAATACGTCTGGTTTATAATAAGACGGGAAGCTTATTTTGTGTGCTTTAAAACGTTACATTTTTGTCAGTCGTTTGATGACATTTTGTTAAAGATGGAGCGGTTCTGTTAATGTTTGAACCTTGCGGTAAGGGATACGTACAGAATATATGGTGCATTTTTGTTGGGGGAGTGTTGTTATTTATTTATTCGATCTCGCCTCGTCTTTTTCTCACATTTTTTAATGGATCTAAATGCGCTCTTCTTTAAGATGCAACGTTTTACGCGTATAAAACATGTAAATAATAAGGCGTGTTTGTTTGAGCGAGTGAGTGGTAAAAATAGTCTTTATCCCAAATGTATCGTTTGCTGCTGAGTTAACAGGTCAATAACAGCTCAGCTCAGGGGAAAGCTTGTTTTAAAGCGTGTCTCGACGGTCTTGAGGTCCTTTACTGTGTGTGAGAGCTGAAGCACTAAACAAATAGGGCTGATAAACACAAAAATGTCCATATTTGTTTGTATTCACCGTGATCAAAACATCCTTTTATTGCAGGTCGGTGCAGACCCACGCGCCTAACAGACACGCGTGATAAAGCGGACAAGGCTTCACACAAGGCGCATCTTCCCACTCAGTGCTGGGACTGGCAGCCATATTGTCTTCTTCTCTGTACTTTTCCCACGCAAAAAAAAGGAAAAAAATGAAGAAAAAAAAAAATGCGCCGGCGGATCATTCCGGAAAAGTCTCAGGTTAGAAAAAAAATAATAACAATATAATAAAATGGAAAATGAAGCTAAACCTATTCCAACCCGCCGTTGTAACACTCAAAACAATTATGGGCAAACTGTTGTTGTTATTATTATTATTATTAACAACAACAACACATTTTGCTTCAAACGTCGCCCAATTTTAAACTTGCTTTTCAGAAAATACAGAAAACATATAATAAAATCACACACACACAAAAAACCCAAAACACTTTCCCAGCGTTAGGCTGCATCATTAAGAGAGTGAGCAGTGAACTTAAACAGCGCAGAAATGCACTTACATTTATGTATATAAATCCATGTTAAGGTGTAGGTCTATTATGAAGACACAGTTGAAGTATAATATATAAAATACATTAAAATATTTTATTTTATTTTTTATTTTGTTGTTATTTTTGTCGTTGCGTGCTCCCTCAAAGTGCGCAGTATAAGAGCTGTTCTGTAACCCCCCTGCGAATATTCCAGTCATTCAAGAGTGCTGCAGAAGAAAAAGGCCTTTAAATTGCGAAACTGATTCCCCCAAAAAGAAAAGCACGCTACATTTTAGCAGTACTGGAAATGTATTCGATATCCAAAAGGCTGGTTTTGCTCAAATCTGCCCCCAGCTGCTATAAAACGCCGCGGAATTTTTACGGTTTTACTTGTAATATAGTTGCTTGCAGTCAAAAACCGGTTTCATTTCTCGCTTAATTGAAGTGAGAAAGGCAAAAAGCATTAGGAGCAACGAAAGCAGTCCGCTTTAAAAATGAAGCAGCGATTCCTCGAAAACAGTCCAACATAAATCAGAGGAGCGCGCGGCCTCATAAATCTGCAGCCGCTGGACGTTAACGAGCCAAAGATTTAAGTGTGGGGAAAATAATGTTAACAAAACACCTTCACGTGTGTTTAAATCAATCCTAACAATAGGGATATTTTAGGAACCTAAAACCAAGAGTTATTTTAATAGAAATAATGCAAAAAGTGTTATTGTTTTTATTAAAATTCTAATAATTTAAGTATTAGTATTGTTTAACCCATAACCTAAATTGCCTTATCTCTCAGAGGCTGCAGATATCCCGTCTCGTGCTCCACGCGCAGGGTACTTCCGGGGCTCTTCCTCGCGCGGAGATGATTACCCGTTCGGAAATAAATCAATAAGAAGCCTCGCGCTAATTTATAATCGGCTGCGCGAGGTCAGTGATTCAAAGCGCGTGAAAAATGAGCAGCTTAAACCGTATCCAGAACCCGCGAGCTGCGCCTTTTTTCCCCTTTTTCAACCGGACCGAAGAGCAGCAGCATGCACGAGAGCGATAAGAGACACCGAGCTGCTGAGCCGGAAATGTTTCCAGGCACGAGCCTTTTCCCCCTCTCCTTCTCCTGCTTTTATCATAGCGGGTACAAACTAAAAATAACGACTACGCCTCGGTGTAATTGAACTTCTCTCTCTCTCTCTCTTTCTTCCTCCTCGCTTTGTCTCCCTGATTGTGTGTGAGAGTGTGAGTGTGTATGTGGGGCAGTGAAGGCATGTCTATACGCGTGGGCAGATAACAGAAATACACACAGAGAGGAGGGAGAGGCTGAGAGAGAGAGAGCAAAGCCAAGTGCATCTGTTTGGGATTAATTTAATGTCTAAATTTTGCCCGTGAAAAACGACCAAAAAACCCCTCACCATCAAACTACTGCAACCCAGCAACGTGTCCAGGGGCTCCAAAATGTGCCATGATGCTATCTCTGTAGAAGGCTCACGAGATGCATTTGGGCTATTTTAATCCTTTGAAACTAGAGCCAGTTGGTTTGTTTCCTTTCAAAAACACGGGGAGAAGGCAATGTGCAACTTACCAAAAACATGGCTCAAAAATTAGCAAAAAAGTTACAAGAAAATCAGCTGAAGAAGAAAAAAAGAAAAGTAAAAAACAAACAAATCTAAAACAAACAAGAACGCCCCCCTAATTTTGAAGAAAATTTCTTGTCACATTTTTTAAATTTCTTGAAACCTGTGAAGTATTTCTTGCTAAGTTGGTCATTGCCTTTTCCGCCATTTTTAAAAAAAATTAAACCAACTTGCTAAGGTTCCAATATTCCAGATAAATATCGTCCAAAATAGAAAGTATTTTTGTGGCAATATTGCTTCTCCAGAAAATGTGCATGGGTCTCACTGCTGAATAGGTCCATAAACACAATAATGGACCGTTGCGGTACATTTGTATGTATTTCAGGTCACTTTTTTTTTTTTTTTTTTTTTTTGTAAACAGCAAATTATTCGGGTTTCGTAAAAGGTTCAGTCGATCTCATTCATTTATAAGAAATTCATAATTCACATGATATTGAAAGTTGAACGTTGATGACAGCTTCCCTTTAGAATGATGTAGGCTTTTGACCAAGTGTTCTCGCGTATCACATGGATAAACGTGATTAGCCCAAATCGGATAGGCCTGTGCTGCGAGGTTCTGTTCTGCCGAATGTGTAAACACGGCGGAAACAGTTCCCAGGTCAAATCACAGCGGAATGTCTCCTCATCCTCCCCGCTCTCAACCTCCTTCTCACTCTTCCTCTCCTCTGATCGCTCTCAGTTTGACGCCATGTAATAACCAACATCTGGCCCTCGCGCAGGCAGGATGGACAGGCAGGTCACGCTGAACCTCGCTAACCCCCTGGCGCACCTCAACCAGACTCCCCTATTGGACAGGAACGAGAACCAGAACCCCCCTCTGCACCCTCCCCCATCACCGACTCCCTTAGCTTCTTGCGGCCTGTCTAGCTGTCAGTCCAGAGGCCGGTTCAGGAGCGCTTCGAGGTGTCAATCCGCTTTTTAGGAACGAAGGAGCCAGGGGTCCGAGGGGGGACAAACACCGGCAGAGAGGTGGAGAGAGCGCGAGGATAACCAGTGAAGCAGCCAAAATGAAGAGGAAGTGCGACTATTTTGGAGACAAATCTAGAATTTGTTCTGCAAAGGTTACAGGTCAGCAAGCAAGGCAGTAAAGTACCCCATCGTTCGCTCTCGTGCCGGTGGATACTACTCCAGGACAAGAAAAGCGCGAGCCCTGACCGTGGTGCTGGCCAGGCACGCACCGGCCTGCTATACGGGGAATTTTGCAGCACATGCAAGAGGGTGGGGGGGTTGAGCGCGCGCACGCGGTGTGTTTTTTAGGGTAAAGTAGCACCGCGAGCCCCAGACCGAGCAGTCCCCGACAGCTTGTGTGCTGTAGGTAGGCTTTGATTGTTGGAGATTTATGGCGCAGCCGACTCAAGATTTATGGCTTTTCCCAAACCAGGCATGCAAACGTTTGGCGTCTCTTTTACGCTGCGTTATAGAGGCACTCTAATGGACTCACCGGTGTTATAACAGCAAGCAACAGTGCGGGTTAAACGCCGGGATTTACTGGCTTTAATGCTATTTTAGTACCAATTTTTGGACACGTTAGAAAAAAAGCCAAACTCAGTAAGTGCGCGCGGTGAAAAGTACATCCAAGGTTTTCCAAGAAGGGATTCTCTGGTGTGTTTTACTCCATCCGGCGTCTCCGTCCAAATCAGACTGCATCCAGGGCGAAAAAGCAGGAGGAGAGAGCCGCCGACAGAGAGCAGGTAAGGTCTGCCGGGATGCTTCTCGCTCAGTGTCCCGGTGTGTGTTCCCGAGGCGTCCCCATCCCACGCGCTCCGCCGCTCGACATGTCATTAATTATCTGTTGGCGTGACCGTGGTCTCTCTCTCGAACTCGCAGAGGCATCCGCGGGGTGTGCCCGCGTGCAGGCTCTATTAGTAGCCAAAAGCTTCTTTTCTCTCCGTGTGTGTGTGTGTGTGTGTGTGTGTGTGTGTGTGTGTGTGTGTGTGTGTGTGTGTGAAGGCAGCTGAAGACAGATGCCCCAGAATAGGTAACAGCAAACTGCGCCTCTCTCTCTCTCCTTCTCTCTCTCTGTCTCACTCCTCATTTTAAAAAGAAGTTTACTCGCAGTTCGGACAGAGAGGTGTGTGTTTGGTAGGTGCGTGTGCGCGTGTCACAGTGAGAATGAGTTGTAGTGAATAGGGACCTGGCGGCTATAGGTGTAAAGGAAGAAGACGCACGTTAGCCACATTGTGATTTATGACAGTGTGAAAAGACTGCCCCCACCCCCAACATTAAACAAATCCACAAATGGTTCTATAAAAACAGATTTTTCCTCTGACCAAATCTAAAGAGAAGCAGGCAAAGTAGCTATAAATAAATGTATAATTAAAAGTGCAACTATTTCACCCCAATTCACCCTTACTCTCACTAATGGTTTCTTATTGTTTGTCCACCCGGATGTAGCACTATAGGTCCAGTTAATGGGAGAGATATGTGAAACCAATATAAGCAAAATAGGAGTATAATCAGATAAGAATAAAACACAACTATTGTCCAGTTTACTTAATGTAGAAGTTTGTGGTATAGGCTGGCAGTTGGAAAAAGCATCCGAGGCACCATTATTCTGGGTATATAATAAATAGATGAGCATGGATGAAAGTTTTGACTTTAACAGTCATCATGAAGTCAAATGGACAGTTTTTGTAATTTATTATTTGACTATATATTTATGACTTGCCATATCATTGAAGAGCACCTGATTTTTTACTATTACCAACATGTTGTATGTTGACCCAGTGAAGCACTTACTATTTCTTTCTTCAGGAATATAATCAAATGGTGCATGGGCTGAATTTAGGTATATACTGTATGCCCATAACTATACAAACAATACATGCATAAAAGTGTGATTTTACAAATGATCCATTAGGCCTTAGTTCTCTTGACTCCTATGTTGTAATGGGAGAAGATCCAATCATTACTTATTCAACGTGTTTAGTCTTTATATACTAAATTGTACTGTTTTCATCTTAAGTAGACACGTGTTTAAAAAGGAAACTTAATGTCTCATTTTTATGTGCTGATATGTATTTTCCAGTATTCATTTTATTTCATTAATCAATAGGGAAAATATTTTGGTTTCCTTACCCCTACCATCTCTTACACAGTTTCAATTTTCATTGTAAATCTTTACTCATAATCGTAGGTGTAGGTTTTGTGGTTTAATATAGGGAACATGTCCCCTCAATTTTAATAAAATGTACATTTTACCCCCTAATAAAAACATGAAAGTGGCAGAGGACCGAGAGAAAATTTAAGACATTTACACCATAAAGTGATGCAGAAATTGCACAAATTGGTGCAAAACAAACAAAAAAAATCACCAGAAGACAGAAGATTAAGTGTTTAATGCCGAAATTTTGAAACAGAACCCATACCCTTGCTCATAACTCTTCATCAGTGATTCTTTCAACCTGAGGATTAGGAAACTCATGATAATCTAAGCGGTCACAAGATAACAGAGGGATGAGGGATAAAAACAATGCTTTTTTTCTCACACAAATTCAGTTTTATTTCATTTGCTTTTTTCTTGTGAGGCATTTGATAATATTATGTCTGCGGGGCTTCTAGAAATCATCCAAATGAATTGCCTATTATCTTTATGCTACGCTATGGCCATTACATGACTCAGAGTCACAGGAAGATATTCCTGCTGTTTAGCCTCAAAGATTTGGAAACACGGCTCGGTGTCATATCTAGTAATAGGTGGACAGCTCCTCTGGAAGCTTTCTTGACCTTGGCGGTTTTTGCTTACTTCCGGGCATAGGGACTTTAAAGTCATGAAAAACCCACAGCAACTCCAACACAGCTGTGATTTAATTGATTTTTTCATACATCACTGACAAACTATGGGCAAAACAGCCATCAGAGTAAAATAGTAGGGGCAAGCATGCCTAACACTGTCGCAGTGTATAAAGGCTGACAGGTCTGGCCTGGATCCATACAGCCGCTTTCTCCTGCTCTAACAGGCTTAATAGCAGGCCTATCTGCTGCTGGGCCAAGTGGCCTGATTATATTACAATCACCGGCTTCTTTTTCTGATCCGTGTGTCATAAGAGGAGCATGTTGTTAGGAAATGGATACAGGCCTGTTGTACTGAAGCAGGTTGTTCAACACTCAGCATAATGAGGCCCCAAAGCTATATAATAACAACTTAGGAAAATCCATTTTTAAGGCAATGCCAAACCACAAATTACTACAGATACATATCACTGAGTGCTCCAGTCCCTGGATGGGCTTAGACACCAGTGCAGGAAGTAAACCAACAGGCAGCCACAGTGGCTGTAGGTCCTGAAATTCAACATCCATCTTTGGTCACACGATTGGATACGCAACAACAAAAACTCCTGAAAAAGATGTTCAGTCACTG
Source organism: Plectropomus leopardus (assembly GCF_008729295.1). NCBI lineage: Eukaryota > Metazoa > Chordata > Actinopteri > Perciformes > Serranidae > Plectropomus > Plectropomus leopardus. Next base: position 4,214,454 of record NC_056479.1, on the reverse strand, counting down.
GACAGGGTGGCTTTCAGAAGCCATCCAAACCATCCTATTATAATCCTGCAGAATACTCAGAAGTTAGTGCAACTGTCCATGGGGCTGTGGAGTACATGGTGTGAGCAATGGTGTATTACGCAGGTATACAGGGTATACCGACCTCTTTTTCTGACCATCAGTTAAAAAGCCACTGCAGTATGTAGGAGACCATACCCCAGCCTTCTATTATACCTTTTTCCACCAACATTGAACAAGTTCTCCTCCAGTTCCTGCATCTAAGTTTGAACAGAGCATCAGAGCATTTCTACCAAAGATTCATTGTTTCCGAACCCAAAAAGTTGGTTACCAGCTGGAACCAAAAGATGTCAGGTTTTCCTTGACCTGAAGTTTGAACTGTGATGACATCTATGGGTGTGTCATGTTCTAGAGGTTGGATAAAAAGGCAAAAGGAAAAGGAAAAAGACAAAAAATAGGTGCATTAAGTAAAGAGTGTGCATTCATATTGCATTCATATTGCATATATTAAAACAAATATCTATCATAACAGAACAAGAGGTTGCAGTTAATCAGCGTGATCTGCCATCTTGCTACGGTGTACTCCTGTTTGACATTGTGCAACACCTTCCATTGATGATACATCTTTGATTACAATACTTCTGATTGAAAGTCTTGAACAGAACCAGTTCAGGAACCAGACATAATTTGGTGGAAATGGGGTATATGTAACCTGCCCATCTACACACAACTCATCAGTTACCTCTGCACTACTCAGAATGAGCAACTTGCCACGATTCCTCCTGATTCCTTCCTTGATTGCCATACACCTTTTGTCCCCTGGGTCATGCTGACCCCACCCTATTTTGACTGGTATTTAAAGCATATTGTATAAATTGTCAATTAATTCTGTGTTACACCTTTAGTCTTACTTCAGTCCAACCCATTACTACACATTTTTTCTTTCGTTTTGGAATTTAGAGCCAATAGACCTTGTTTACATAGGCATAAAAATACATATTTTGATAGCAAAAGATTTCATTTGGGGTGAGATTGACCCCAAGGACAACATCAGGGTTAATACAATCAACTCTCAGATTTTGAATATTGTAATACTGTAAGTGTTGTCTTTTCTTGGTTCTAAAGACTGCATTACAGTAAATTACTCTAATTTTCTGACCCACTTTTCAAGCTGTCTTACTATTTGCCTTTAACCACTTAGTAATTATTGCCACATTACTAATAGTTATTTATCAAAAATCTAATTGTGTAAATATTTTGCAAAAGCACCAATAGTTAACCCTAAAACAATGTCGTAATAACGATATCAAGGTGTGTGGTGTATATATAAAAAAAAAAATCAGAATATTTTTTGACTGACTGACTGAAACTCCACCAAGCAGGCAAAGTCAGAATTATAGAAACACTTTGTTGCTATTTTGTTGTTGCAACATAATGTGCTGACACAGTCTTCACTTTGAAAGCAATATTTTAAAAACTGTTTAGCAACTTTATTTTAACGTCAGAGCGAAGACAGAAATGCAACTTGCCCTCCACAAACCTTTCCTCTCCTGATTTCTATCTAACACACACACACACACACACACACACACACACACACACACACACACACACACAAAGACATACACAAGCAGTCACATCCATCCCTGTTCCTCCAATGCCTGACAGACTTGGTGAGCTTGGCACTTTTCATGGCCCAGGAGCAGAAAGGGCAAATTTGACCCCCACTCTCCACCTCCCTCTAACCCCCCAAACACACACTCTCTCTCTCTCTCTCTCTCTCTCTCTGTTCAAAGTAATCTCAAAAAGTAACTTTTCTCTCTCTCTCTCTGTCTCTCTCTCTCTCTCTCTCTCACTCACTCACTCACTCACTCTCTGTCCTTCTCCTGGCGTCAGGGCTTTCTTTGAGTTTGAGGTTAAAGATTAGCATCTCTGATAAAGATTAACTCTCTGTCAAAGGAAGGCGCTGATGGCATGAGTTTCTGGTTCAGGACTGTTAGTGACATGGGGGGCAAGCTCTTCATGGAGATGAGCGACCCGGCCTGCGGCAAGACAGGAGGGTAGACACCGGGCTAAAATGTTGGCTCAGTAGAACATAACCTAATGCAACATTTTTTCTGCATGAAGAAGCAAAATGATTTTGTTCAAAGTAATCTCAAAAAGTTAAGATTTTTTCACATTTCACTTGATGTAAAAATGGATTAGTTGACCCCACAAAGACTGGATGTTTTTATTAGAATAATGTTAGACTTTTGCTAGACAACAGACATTTTCTGGTTCCAAGTCTCCTTGAATCCACTTGACTTCCTAGAGGAGTGGTACTAAATGATGGGTCGGGGGACCCCTCAGCGTCCTTTAATGGAGCTCTCCAGAATATGGGAATTAGTTTGTGATTTTTACCATTTAAATCATGATTGAAGTCAGCCCAGTGTGACTAGGAGTTATAAAAGTAACAATTCTGATCCAGCCCGTTCTTATTCCCAACTCATCAAAGTGCATTTCTTGGTCAGCAATGTCAGTATCAGACACTGACGCTGGTATAATATGTCAGTGGGTGGATTTAGTTTATTCCTTGACAAGTAATGTGGCCAGATGGCGTTACTTCATAAAGCAAGTCAACTGCACCTCTCACAGCAATTTGATATGCTGCCGGACAGGGTTAGTTTTAAACTGCCAGTAACAGCATAATGCAAGGAGCTGCAAGTCCCTACAGGGTGGGGTTGAGGATGGGTCAAACAAACGCCAGACTTTCACCCAGGAGCCCGCCCGTCACTTCCCATATGGATGTTAATCTAAACCTAACTACATGCTTTTGTTGCACAAGAAAATAAATGTAAATACAAGGTGTTTACCAATTTTGTAAGTTCATGTTGAAAAAGACCGTATGCATCTAACAAGCAGAAACATTATATTTTCTGTGAAAATGGAAATGTATTTTTAAAAGACACCAAGAGGTGATTTTTGACGAGTCGGGATGATAATGTGTTGTCTGATCATAGGTTTCTCTTCTTCCATGGTTACCCCCTCAACTTTAGTTAAAAACAATAAAATTCCTGTTTTTTTCAGATGGATGTCCCTCAAGCGAGATCACATGGGTGTCTGTATTGTGAATCACTTCAGGGATCCCTCATAAGGAAATGTTGAGAACCACTGTCATAGACTACAATAACTTACTAAAGTCGAAGTCCAGCTCTAATTATTGGTAAATTTGTCCATGATCCGTGCAAACTCTCATAAGAGCATGAAATGGGTGGGATTAAAAGCCCGTGGCCTACTCAAATAACTCTTTTTGTACACAGGATGAGCGTAATGCCTCAGTTATGTGTCCACAGCCAGAAGCAACGGAGTCAATAAGTAGATTTATTCACAAGCTGAATGAAAAGAATGCGTTCACCAACATATGATGCATATTATAACAGCAGACAATGTCGTTTCCTCTAAGCATGCTTCAGCTCCCAGCCTGGTGTGCAACACATGTCAATCTGTTAGATGTAACTAAGAAATGTCAGTCTTCAGACACACGACCATGGAGGTTGTGTAATTTAGACCGGTTATGAACTGAACAGCCTACAATGTGTACTCAGAGTTTCTCATGAGTGCACACTGCTTCACTTTACAAGCCTTTACAATAATATCCTTGTTAAGAATGAAAAGCTATGATTTTGTTACGGTTGGTAAGTTTCAAAACAAAGTTGTGTGTGGAAGTGGTTTGATTTGAGGGTTTATTTCTCTTGCATTGGATTGATTTGATTTGTGCAAGCGTACTAAGTGATAACTGGGTTTATAATGGTGAGTGCTAACCCCTCTGAGACCCACACTTTAATTAAACAAACAGAAGCAGAGGCTCACTCATGGTGTCTCTCCCTCTCAGTCTCTCTCAGCGGTGCATATCTGCTCTCTGGAATACGGTGTTGAAACTTGCGTGTCATTGGCCCAAAGCAGGAGGGGAGGAGATGAAATGTGTTGCAGTGTAGGTTTGTCGTCGCTTGCCCATTTGGTGTGGCTGTGTCGACGGTGTTGGCGCTGCATGGCCGTTCAAGCTCATTACACCTCAAGGAAAGCTTTAAATGGACTTGGTGAAACATGTATGGATGGATAGTGACTGATCTATGGTGCTCAGGTGGTCCAAAAAGGTCAATATTTCTACTAGTATAGTGCTTGATAAAATAATCTTTGTAAAAGTATTGCAACTTTTTTCCACATTTAAAAAAAAAATTGTTTATTGCCTGAATTGATCAAATTCGAACGCGAAGGTCTAAAGAAGTGGTTGTTTTTTAAAGAAAAACAAAGCCAAAGTGAGGAAGCAGAAAATGGTTGCCTGATATTAAGCATTGACAAGTCCATTTCAATCTTCAGTTTGACACTTTGTCCACCTTAACTGATTTTCATTGAGGAGGGGGATTTAATTTTCAATTACCAATATAGAACCCAACATACCTGTCTGAATCGAATGTCATTTATAGTCCACACTGATGCATAACCATGCTGACATACCTGTTTTGTCGAGGTTTTAAGAGTGGAGCAGAGTGAAGTAAAAACAAACTCTGATGTCGGCGATTTTGAGAAGACGTGTCCATTTTCCATTTAGAACAGCCTTAACAGCAGCATATAGCACTTGTCATTGCTGTTTTTACTTATTTGTTTTAGTACACAGCTTGTCAACAGCTTAACAACCAACCAGTGGCTCTGATTGGCTAATCAAGTGACATGTGATATGCCTTGTTTTTATAAATATGTCTCATGATATTATGAATAGGGTATGATGCAACTTTTTCTTATAGTCTAGCTTTAATTTAGCAAGGAATTGCAAGAAATTGGAATACTGAATCATAATACTTTTATATACATAATGAATTGCAATACTTACAAAAAGGCAATAAAATCCCAATTAGCACCCAAGTATCATGACACTATCAAACCAAAAGATTAGCCCATCCTCGCAGCCCTTATATCTAGAGAACTTTAAGAAAAAGCAACTTGCACACTCGCACCCAACGTGCCCTCATACAACAGATTATATGATATGCTCTAAATTAGCATCCCATGAATGAAGTTATGGTGCTTCCATCTCACTGGAACACTTCCCTCTCATCTCTGGTCTGTGCATTGATCACATGATCGCAGCCTCCCCGAATATATGTAGGTCATACAAGAATGATTTGCTTAATTTATATTGTGGTGCATAAATTTTCATAGCAAAACGTACGATCAGTGCGTGGAAACTGCCTGCTCGCACTGTGCCACAAAGGTTTGATAAAGTTTGGATCCTGCTTGAATGTGCTTCAGGTCAGGACATATTAAGAGAGACAATGAATTAAGCAAAGGTAAACAGAGACCTCCCATGCTGTTTCAACACAACTTGGTTTTTGTTAAGGCAGCTTGTTCACCTTTCAGTGAAAAATTCTTTCAATTGGCCTGTTACTGTTTGTCAAGCATTGTAGGTCAAAGTAAAAGCTACTGTAAAATGTCCTAACATGTAGAGGGTAAAAAATGTTTGTGAATTCGCCACCTGAAGTGAAAAACTCTCATATAATGTCAGCCACGAATGTGTGTATGTTTGCATGTGTTAATATTTTCATTCGTGAACCAACATATATTTTAAAAGCACATGTGCTTTAAATTGACAGCTTTAGCTATTTGGCTTTTTTCCCATTGATGTGAGTTTAAAACCGAGAGTTCAGTTTCTGGGGAAAGTAACATGATAAGTCCTTCAAACTTAAAGCAATGATAAGCATGGATATCAATTGTGAAGAATGTAAGTGGCCAGAAGCCCATCGATGTTGCCGTACATGACGTCATATCTGGAAATTGTATACACGTGGGGGATGTGTGGTCAAGAAATAGTTTGTTTAAGGGCATTACAAAAGTCATTATTATTAGAATTATTATTATTATTACTACTTATTTCCAGTTGTACTGCAACGAGTATGATATGCAAGTGGATGGCACCATTTTCTAACAACCATCCACAAAGTTGGTTATTCAGTTTTTTTTCTGCATATAAACTTGGGTCGTGTTCTCCAGCAAACTACATGGACTGTAATTAAAATGTTGACTAACTGAACTCTAACAGATGTACACTAACATAAAACAATGCATTAAATGGTCCTAATAGTTACAGAACAAACTCAATGATGAACCACAATTCTTAGATGCAAAAATTTATTTTGGATGATAATACTTAGTATTATTAACATGATATGCTCTTGTGCTGGAGTTATACACTGGGGTCTGCAGTTTTACTTTTTGTCTCTCCTGTTGTCAATGGCTGCAGTTTCACATCAGCAGCAACAAAAAGAATCCTTTTGGTTTAGACTGAGATGTGCCTTCTGTAAATCCTGTCCGAGGTTACAGGTTTAATGATTAAAGCATAAAAAGGTACATGAAAATGGGATTGTGCAGCACTTTGCCAGTGGGTTGATCATTAAAGAACTGAGCTATTGCTCCTCGGGGTCAAAGGTCACTTTTGGAGAGCTGTGTGCCAATATATCACTGTGAGAGTGCTTTGGTGGGGGATTGCAGCCCCTGTGTTGAGATACTTGTGACTACGTCTGTAAAGCAACAGCCCTTTTACTGATATGCTGGAGTTTGCGTGTGTCTGTTGTGTTTGAAAATCTAAAGTCAAATAAGTATCAGGACACAGAAAAGTTTAGCATAAAACTTTTAGATCAAGCTGGAGAGCACACGTTTATACCCAACACACAGACTTTGATAGTGAACATGAGTAAAACTGTTCTGAAAAGGAACGTGTGTGTGTGTGTGTGTGTGTGTGTGAGGGCTGAGGCAGTCCGGTGACAGCACCACCAGACCAGGCAGAGATAAGAACACAGAGTAGTGATAACGTTTGTTCAGGTCATGTGAGACTTTCAAATGAAGCTGCAGCAGTGAGTAGAAACATAAATCCATCCATCATCATCGTACGTGTTTGCCTTTATGAATTATTAAGTAAATATATAACATCTCAAAAACTGCACACACTCAAGATCCAGTATGAGAAACTTTATTTATTTGCATAAATATAGCTGGATACATTTTTATCCCATCCATTCATGTCCCAGGAGTCTAATCCTGCTGTCCACTCACTTAGTATGCATTCTGTTCAGTTATGCACTGACAGACCCTTTGTTGCTTCTACCTCTGTTTCTACCATTGCTTCATTCTTACTTTCAAATTTTTACTTCACCCATCCTGCACTGTAAAATCTGACATGTTGATCTCACTTAAAATTATCTTGGAAACCAATTTACTGAGTTTTGTGTCATTGTTGCATCTTAACCACTATAATAACTTTGTTCTTTCTAAGTGTTAGCAATTTTGGTAAACCAAGTTAATCTGAGTTAATCCCAAGGGGGATTTTGTAAATACTGAAGTTGGGAGAGTTGCAAGTTCTGCTTTGTAAGAAGGTGATTGCATCCATCAGAATACAGTACAGTAAACTTGGTTGCTGAAATTTCTTTAATAAAACTCGTCATTTTTAAGTTGCAACAACTTCACAAAATAACGTAAATATTTTAAATTTGAAGTAAATTTAACATTAAATTTAACAAGTCAGTACAAAAACTAATATTTTCCTTTTTTTTTCAAGGCAATCATTTGGAGTAATATCAATTTGTCAGATTTTAAAGCCTGAGAAAAAAAAGCACTCATCATTGTTTTAGTTAGATTCAGAGTCCTGATGTTTCATCTGAAAGTCCCCCTCTCTCACTCAGCCTCCCCTTACACTCAAAATTTGGCTCATCAGCTGTTCTGTGGCTCTGGAGGCGGCCTCCTCCCTTTGTCTCGGCCTATAGGCTAGCTGGCTAAGCTAGTCGGCCCCTGCATTACTTTCTGGGCAACTTTAGACTAGTCCACTCCTGCTCCGTAGCTCCAAATATCCGCCTAAGCCGCGGGGCTGAGGGGGGAACACGGGGAGGAAAAGCTGGTGTTGCTGCAATGGCGAAGGGGATGGACGGCAGCCAGAGCTGTGCGTGAGTGCATGGACGGAAACAATACATAACTTTATAGTAGTGGTGGTTTAGGTGGTGATGGTGGTGCAGGCTGGTACGGGGAGGTCGGGGAATCCTCCCGTTTGATTTATGTGTTTTGGGTGAAGCTGTCAGGAGCGAGAAACAGAAGCAGCGCGCGCCACAGATTTTATTCCAGCGCTTTAATAAAATATATCCGCCGCTATGCAACAACACGGTCAGCGCATTTCATCCTGCGGTCGTGGATGCTGTTATACTATTATGCCGTTCACCTTTAAACACTGTTTACCACCGCGTGCAGCAGTGGATGGATGGATGGATGGATATCTACCGGCCAGGATGCGCTCTCCTGTTCTGGGTGCCCAAACCCACTTGAGGATAAGCGGGCAATAACACTAAATGTTGTCTTGGATTTGTGTTTTCTCTCTGAATGATGCTCCAGTTATTTATGGGCTCCGTGGATGCAGAGCTGCTGGCAAACAGCTGGTCGCCTTATGGGGCCGTTTCTCTTTTTCCTTTGCGACCTATTTTTTTTTTTTTTTATCCCTGTCGAGCCGTTTGGTGCTTGGATACATTTCGGACGTCTTTAGGAGTCATCCTTATTGTGATTGTTGTTACCCATTGTTTACCCACTATTAATGCAATGCGTTTATATGTGTTAGCGTAACAATTTTTACAATGCTTTGATTTATATTTCCATTATTATATGGAGTTAGATTCAGAATCAGGATTTAGACGCACCCCGTACATGTAGTTCGTTGATAAATATTTACCGTTTTAGATATTTAATGTACTTTTGCCTTGACTTAATACATACATCAATTTATGTGTAAACATTTTTAGAAAAGGTTGCCGCCATTAGGCCTGTTGGCCTGTTTATTATTTTAGTGTCTTTATTTTTATTATTTTATATTATTATTTTAGGATTACACTGTCAAACACAGGCATGCTGTTAAATTATTACTATTACTACTCCACGAGGATATTATTGTCTCAGGTTATTTATGGATAATTTAAAAACATTTTCGATTCTCTCAACTACGAGTTTTTAGTGCATTACCAATGGAAATGAGCGCCATTTTTGCGTGTAAATACTACAGACTTCCCCAACAGCAGGCAACCCAAATCTGAGATTCCCACAGTTTTAAAAAACGCAGTGAAGACGTTGTGAAAATAATGATGTGTAATATGATAACCAGAATCAATAACATGTCAAATCACTCCCAGCCTGCCTTCATCCCTCTCTCTGCTCTTATTGCTTTTATTTCGGGATTGCACCGGGAATAATTTAAGGTCAGCAATACCTGTCAGCGGTCGCTGCCGTTCGATTAGACTACAAGAGGTGTGTGCTCTGTATCGGATTTTAGCAAGACCTTTTGATTGCATATCTCTATCTCTTTCTCCCTTTATGCTGCAGTTCCTAGGAGCTTTCTGGAAGCCGATTCCTTCCATCAAATCATCGGGAAATAAGAGGAAATCTCTCGGTGAGTCCAATACTGATTTTACTATATTTTTGTGATGATAACGTGTGTGCAGCTGCAGTGCAGTCGTTATTAAACCATGGTGAGTGTGACAAAAACGCTGACAAAAATGCCTTCGACCAATGTCTGTGTTAATTTGCTTCTTTTTTTTCAAGTTCAGATTATCACTCATCTAGTTTTTAAAACGCATGTCTTAGACGGTGCTATATGGCCTATATATATTATTTTTATTTATTTATTATCTTTTTTTATTTTGTCTGCACCGTATGCAAGGCGTCTTTGTATGCCAATCTCTGCCATATGCTTCATTTTTGTCATATAGGCCTACATGTATAAGTGATATTATCAATATTATTCTAATAACCATAATATTATTCATATTATTATTTTTATCATGCGGTATAATTGGAATTATCACGGCGTGCCATTTCACCGTTTACAAAAACAGTGCAAACAAAGTGCAAACTTAACGTTCACGCAGATTAATGAACACGTGGAAAGTGATTTGCAGTAGGTTGGAGATTTTGTTGCAATAATGCATGATTCGTTTATTTTGTTTTCTTTAAAAATGGACTGAAATGTGTAGAAAGGTACAGCCGGGTGCGTGCGAAATCTTGTGCATGGGTGTGTGTATGTGTGGGTGGTGTAATATCATGTGTGACACGTGCTAATGTAATATAATCCAGAGGTGTGAAGGACAGTGTGGTGACCGCGGGTTACAGCCGCAGCAGGAGACACACGGGGGTCAGTTCATCATTTCATAAGACAGTTATTAAAACATCAATGCAATAATAACCTAAATGCTACACCAGTTATTATAATAAGATAGGTCACAGCTGAAGAATTGCCTTTTTTCATTCACACCACATAAAGAAACAAACACAACAAATAATTCTTCATTCCTCATTTGTTTTGAGTGTTTGAGCGTTGGCATTTATAGCAACACAGTGGTTGGGCCACAGTAAAACTGCGTAAAATATGTTTTAAATCCCGTAGTCGCAGGAAATTCCTTTGTGTCATCCTCAGTGGCCTACATATCTGAAGTCCAGAGGGAAAAAAAAGAAAAAAAATGGAAAGAGGATTTCCATGGCTCTGAAAGGCAGAGAGTTTCAGTTGTGAAACCCAATATCCGTGACTCAATCCGAAACACGGAGCCGCCGATGCGCGTCTTCCATCCAAGGAAAATAAAGAACTGCCATCCCTTACAAGCACCGGCGTGCTTTTACAAGTCAATACACACATGTAATCCTCCCTGCTTATTTCTTCACATGTGCAGTCTCTTCCCACACTGTTGCTGAGTGGAAAAAAAGACAGACAGAGAGACAAAAAAACAGCTGATTAGTGGTTTAGTTAATGAGTAAATAGGTTTTTCAGCAGCAGTGAGCAGATCCTTCAGTCCATACAAAAGATGGTTTGAAGGAAAAGTTGCAGACGGACACATTTCAGGCTCCCACCTTCCACCTACACGGAGCTCATCCTCTCATTTCAGCAGCCCACAAGCGAATGCTATCTGTTTTAAAGTTGGGCTGTTTACACACGCGCGCGCACTCTCTCTCTCACACTCACACACACACACACACACACACACACACACACACACACACACACACACACACACACACACATACACACACTCTGCTGGGTGCGAGAAAACTCATAAATCTTACGTAGCCATAAACGACAGGGGTAGCGTCCTGAATAATAAAAATAGAGAGAAGTGAGAGAGAGCTCTACACACACACACACACACACACACACACACACACACACACACAGAGAGAGAGAGAGAGAGAGAGAGAGAGAGAGAGAGTGGTGGGGGCATAAAAAATAGTCAAGACACCTTTATATTTTCATTTCCATTTTGGTCTCAGCTCTCAGCGTCTCTTTCCTTCTGGGGTTTCTTGTCACTCTTTTTTTGCCTACTTAACCTCTTTCTTCAAATCTTCCTTGTGTTTTCTTCCTTTAAGGAGACCTGGAAGTGAAACATTTTAAGTTTCTTTTCTCGCCATAAGAGCAGCTTATGTCGTATTCTTTAAGCTCTTGTTGATTTGTTACATTGTTGCTGCTGCGTGTTCCTTTTCTGTCAGTCTCCTTCTTTCCACTATTGAGCCTACTTTCTTATTTTATTTAGCATTTTCAGTGCATAAGTAGCAGCAGGGGGAGACAAGGTGTTGAAAAGTTAACAATACACACTATATATCTAGTTTCCACAGGGAGGATTGGAATGGGCTGCAGCCCCCCAAAGTAATAATACAAAACAAAACTACTTTATTTCCTGAAAAATGTAGCGGGAGACAGTGACAGTCCTTGTAAAAAAAAAACATCACGCTGCCTGTAAAATTTTCACCAAACATTAAATAAATTCACCAAATCGCCACTAACAGATGAATGACAAGTAATCAGTTATACCGCCCAAAAGTGTAGTAAACAAATAGCATATCATCAGTCACTAACTCTAATACACCTCCAAATATTTACATTTGTCTCACTTGGTGTTAAGATTGCAGACGTGAAAAGATGTGTATTCAGTGTCAGCCATTAAGAATTAAACATCCCATGTTATACAAATTTTCAGGTGCGTATTTTCGGATATAGCATAGCATGCTGTGATGTTTTAATTTTCAAAAATCACATTCATTCATTTGACATTACTTTTTATAGTAGTAGCCTATAGCTGTGACATCACAAACTCACGGAAATCTTGACGGCTCATTTAAAATCCATTTCTGAACAGAGACTGTGTGGAGTTTTCTGTTGATTGTTTTGATACTTACACAGTATTTTTGAGCACCTGTATCTGTTTCTATTAAATAAGACATTGAAATCTGACTTTTTACAATCTGGGAGCTTTAACATTGCCATCCAACAGAGAAATATAAGCGGTGAAGACATTATGAAATAAGAGATGAATGGTGCTATCAGCTGTTTGCTTTAGCCTCTTTAGTTTGGCATGTTAATAATAATGTTCTCACATGACGTTGACAATAATAATACAGCTTCTGTGCCTGTTGGCCTATTTATTAGACTGGTTATCCTGTTTTATATGTTGTGTTAGATTGAGCCTGTTGCTTACTTTGACTGCAAAATAGTTTGATGTTACAACCTATAATTTTAATTTACATATTCTAAATAAAACACTAAAATACTCTACAGGCAAACTCAGCAAAAATGACTGCTAACCCCTGATTGGAAAATTAAAGGTTGGCTTACAGGCATACTAATTGGCCTACTGATTGTCTGAGGCTGTTATAAGATGTTTTGGGCCTAGCAGACTATTTAAGAGAGTATGGACTATCCCATCCAAACAAGGCCAATGCTGTTTAAACTGAAGATTGTTGACGACATCGTTTTATATTAGTCTACATAAACGTTACCCCAAAGTTCCACTGGTGAAAATAGCCAGCTGTTGGCTGTAAAAACATAATTTCTTTAAAAAAAAAAAAAAAAAAAACTAAATAAAAAATGAAATTGCAAAGACTTAATTTTAAGCTAATGGCGACACTTTAAAAGTAGCTTGTAGTCCAGTTGTGAGGACTAACAATAGTGCCTGCGTGTTTCACTTTCAGCCAGTGAAATTAGCATAATTTGTGAGTGACGCTGAGCTGTTTGATGGGGGAATCAACGCGCCCGCGAGTCAAGCCCCGTTATTTCCTCCGTTACACCCCCGTGAGCGTTGCTGATAACCGGGCTTGTTGTCAACAACATACTGAGATACTGGGATACTACCACCACAACTACTCCTACTAGCTGCTGTTGCTAGCCCTGTGGATTTAACCCAACATAGCCTCCCAGGGACCGGGGCAACGCGGGAGCACAGCCCCAAAGACAGAGAGGAAGACGCGGAGGGAGAGAGGCAGGCGACCCGGGGAGACGGAGAGAGGAGAGGACGGAGAGGAGGCATTAAAAGGAGGGCGAGCAACCACCCAAAAATGCGATGGGGTGACATTTTGTGTCGGACTCGCTCCTCGTGAGGCTGTGTGACTGGCCGGCTGGCTGTGTGAGCGACACGACGCTTAAAAAAGACAGAAATTTGAGGCCATTGTTATCAGGCAGCAGCGGTGCAGCCAGCGCTGGTGCTGGGGCGGAGGGTGGAGGTGGAGGGCGGGTGGGGGGTGGGGGGCGCGAGCAGGCAGCAGGCAGGCTCCCGGTAAGCTCGTTCAGCTCGTGCGCTAGCTTGCCATGCCTGTAGCCTATTAGCCCGTCCGTTAATTCTGCCCGTTTATCGAGCCTCCCCCAATTGAGTCCGTCTAGCTGAGCCGTTCATGCCACACGGTGTCCGGCTCGCCGCCCACGCGCAGCCCGCTCCGCCGCCACTGCCGCTGCTGCTGTTGGCTCCAGGAGGTGTTGTGGTGGTGGTCGCGAGCAGCCGTGCTAGTCTCGAGACAGCACCGGAGGAGCAGCGGAGAGAAGAAGAGGAGGAGAGCAAAAAGAGAGAGAAAGCGAGCGTTATATATTTAATTATTTATTATTGTTATTGATTAGTGCGTGAGGACTAATCTGGGATGCGGTGTTGTTGGGTCCGTGCCGGACTGGACCGGGACCGCCGGTGCTAAAAGAAGGTAAGGAGCATCACCGGGAGGCAGGAAGGCCAGCCGGTAATGCACGAGCTCAAACAACAAACCAGAGATAGAGAGTGTGTTTGTTCGCTGTGCAGTTTGTGAACGGCGGAGAGGCTGGCTCAGTGATTTATGGCCCGTATGACTTCAATCCCGGTTCAAGAAGAGTTCACAATGCTTTAAGCTGCTGTAGCTACCCGCCGCAAGCTGCCCCCCTTCTTCTTTCGGCCTTCCATCTCTGTCCTTTTTTCTTTCTCTTCTCTCATTTCTTCTCCCATTCTGTCCATGCACTTAGCCTACAGCTATTTATTTACAAAGATATGGCCGACCATTTTTATGTTATGGATTATGGGCCACTTCTTCCCACAGTGGTTACCTATTTTCCCCCTATGGACCTCCGTTTTATTATTTTGCTAATATGTGACATTTGAATTCACACTGAACTATTTTGATGCTGTAATTTTATTCTCACATGGGGGCTTCACTGTTTGTTGATTTCAGCCTACATCGAGGCCAACATAGCAACAATAGCAGTGATGGGGCCATTCTTTTATTCTTTCCGGACTGGGCTCCATATAATTGGCCCCTCTCTGTCTGTTAATGGGATAAGGAATAGGTGGATTGTCCAAGTTAATGCATTCTCTCTGTGTCTCCCTGCCTGCATAGCTCTTCTCATGGCAGGCGCCATTTGTAATTTTATATCCCAGGATAAAACACAGACACTGGACACCACTGGCCGACCTCTCTACCCCCCCCCCCCCCCCTCTCTCTCTCAGTTGTTTTTGTTTGGGTGGCTGTTTCTCTGTCAGTATAAGTGGATTATATAGGGAGGCGTCTAGTAAAGTTGGTGATTGTATTAAGCTGTAGCCCTACAAGCAAGGGGCAGAGACATTACGTGTCCCGTTTAATGGCGATACAGTGATATGATTTAATAACACATTCCTCCTACACTCGCTGCCACCATGGCCTCTCTCTCTCTCTTTCTCTCTCTCTTTCTCTCTCTCTCTCTCTCTCTCTCTCCCTCTCTCTCCTTGGGACTATTCCTCAGAGTAAATAATTAGGATTCCAGCTTGTCTACTAGAAAGATAAATGGCTGACATGTGTGACGTGCTGAGAGCTGGAGTAGGGCTGGAGGACTGTCTAATCACAAAAAACCGAATAATAGTACATTTTAAAAAACGAATGAGACATACATACATACATACATACATACATACATACATACATACATACATACATACATATATACATACATACATTAGCTACAAACACACACAGAAAACATATATAAGCTGTCTGTGTGTGTGTGTGTGTGTGTATGTATGTATACGTATTAGAAAATAGGTCAGTTTCCTTGTTGTTTTTGAATGTTTTATTTTGGGTCGTTTTAGGTTGTTTTCGTTCGTTTCATTTTGTTTTGTCTCGGTGTGTTTGTTTTTTATTCATTGGGGGACTGTTTTTGTTTTGTAGGAAACACATCTGATGTTTTGGTTTACACTCGTTGAAGCCTAATGCTATTTGTAGATTTGGGAAATGTGTCATTTAGGCCTAGTGTTATGCTGTTTATTTATTTATTTTTCAATAACTGCACTGCACATACATGAATCACAAGGAGAGAAGAAATTTCTTTCTGTTCCCTCTCGTATTATTTTCTAGTGTAGGCCTACATGGCTAACGACGTAATTGTTTCATATTATCTTCGCATGCGCTATAGCTATATATATATATTTATATATATATATATGTATGTATATATATGTATATGTATGTGTATATATATATATGTGTCCATGAACAAACAGCTTCAATTTTATAACACTATTAGAAATAGTAGAAAAAGACTTAAAGGCCATAATATCAGTGTGTGCTGTTTTTGTGATATTAACTCACGGTATGAATTATTGGTGAGATTGAATAATTGAGCCTCAGCAGTTAGCTGCAGCGCTGCCATGCAGAGGCTCAATCTGTGTCAGATGGCACAGCCAGCAGAGCCGCTTCACCTCCGTTTCTCCCCGTTAAACATTTTATCTCTAGAGGAGAAATGAATGCCAGGTGCTCTCTCGCGCCTGACAAGCCGGCCTCTCGCGGCCACAGGCCCACCCCAGCGGTGAGCGCGAGATAGGGAGTCAAAGGGGGCTCATACTGCTGTTTTTTTCTTCTTTTTTCTTCCTCTCTTTTTCCCGAGGCCCTAATGAATCACTGACTCGTGAAGCTTCTTCCTGGAGTTGTTTCTTTTTTTTTTTTTTTTGCTGTCTATCTATTGTTGGCCTCTTTTGTGTGAAACCAAGTCCAAGTATTTTTTTGTTTTCTTTATTTAGGCCATGCATTTAATTCTTCCCTAAACATAGATCCATAGCTATAATAACAAAATAGGAGCGTTTGGATTTTTTTTTAATTCTAGCCCCGATCACCCATCCTAAATACAATTATAAAAATTATGTTTTGAGAAATAATCCCGACATCACCTTCTTCAGCAGAGATTTGCCTTATGCACATCACATTTGTTAGTTTGATTGCATTCAAAGCACCATGCCTTTCTTTGTTACTCCGTTCAGAAAATCTAAAAAAAAAAAAAATAAAAAAAAAAACATGTTTCCACTGACTTGTTAAAAAAAAATCCACCGTGATGCAAGAGTAGCCTGTTATTCAGCAGCAGTGATCGCTTCCGGAGATAGACTCCTATGAGTGAGGTAACAGCCGAGCAGACCGAATATAGTAAATCACATGTGGAAGGCAGAGGTTGACAGAAATAGGCTGCCTCCATCAGTCACAAAGGAACATACTGAACATACAGGCCACACTCACTGCCGCCATTACACAACAAAATGTCACGTTCAGCATGAATAACAGCAGACACGGCGGGGTAGTGCTTTATTACAAAAACAGTACATTCAATAATATTCGCTTATTAAATAAGTAAGAAACGAAATATAATAATGTTTAAAAACAAAGTAATTTTCTTTAACTGTATTCTTAAATCCAAAGGTGAGGCGTTGTCAGGATTCTTTAATTTAGTGCAGAAAAATCCGAATAATTAATATGTTATTAATACCTGCTAATATTACAACCATTACAGATATTAACATAAGAAGATGGTTTATTATGTTACAACTTAGTAATAATAACATTAATAGGCCTAATAACATTTTTAGATACGATTATGTTAATTAAGTCAACATTTCTACGAAAATTGAGCATGAGATTTAAGATAGATAGATAGATAGATAGATAGATAGATAGATAGATAGTTACTTCATTAATCCCAACAGGGCAATTATTGCGTCCAGCAGCTCATATAAAAAAACACATAAAAACATAGACACAATCACATTAAAGAAAGAACTACATTCATGTTTCTAAATGTGTGTGTGTGTGTGTGTGTGTGTGTGTGTGTGTGTGTGTGTGTGTGTGTGTGTGTACACGGTTTGCCCTCCTCCTGCCTCCTCCAGGAGAGCATCTGCAGGCTGTGCACTGGGCTCAGAGGGGAGGGGGATGGGGGGGGGGGGGGGGTGAGGAAAGAAAAGCAGTGGTTTCTATTCATGTCATGCTGCCTTTCATGGGAGGAAGATGGATTTATCTCTCTTATTTCTTCATTCTGCCTCTCCTAACCTTTCAGGTCAGATTGCAGGAGACCGTTGGAGAGGCACCGTCACGTGACCCCCGGTACCAAATGGTCTTCCGGCAGTGGCTCTCAACAAGGACCGGAGCACAAGAAGACGCCGCCACTTCTCTCAGAAATGCAGAAGACAACATACTACGACAACTCCTCTGCGATTTTCGGTGGCTACTCATCCTACCAGGTGCAGGGGGCGGCAGCGGCTGCAGCAGCAGCCGCCAACGGCTTTGGGGGCTACGATGCACCGGTCCCAGTGTCCCACCACCAGCCGGCCTTCCAGTCTGCAACCCATCTGGATGTGGATTCGTACCAGCGCTCGGCCTGCTCTTTGCAGTCACTGGGCAGTAACAATGGCCACCAGCAGCAGCAGCTAGCCAAGACCAAGGAGCTGAATGGCAGCTGCATGCGGCCCAGTCTGCCGCCTGAGCACCACCCCGGCTCCCAGGTGTCCCCTCCACTGCCCCCCAACCCCAGCAACGGCAATACTGGGGCTCAGCAGCCGGGGGGCAGTGCTGGGGCCTCCTCAGTCTCTAAATCAGGCCCCAATAAGTCATCCAATTCTTCCTCCTCCACATCGTCCTCCTCATCGTCCTCCTCCTCACTACCCCCCAACCCAACTATGGCCAAGCAGATCTTTCCCTGGATGAAAGAGTGTCGACAGACGACCAAGCAGAAAAACTGTTCGCCCAGCAACAACTCTGGAAATGGTGTGTTAGACTACACCTGTCTCTGTCTGTCTCTGCTTTGATCCCCCTCTCATAGCACCACACAAACAACATGGCTTAGCAGAATTCCTTCTACACCAGTCTCTCTCTTTCTCCTCCTCATTTCTTTTCTTCACTTCCCTCTGTCCTCTTATTTCTTTCTTTGTTCATTTTCCTTCCTCATTAGTCTTTTTTTCCTATTATCCTGCCTTCTTCCCATCACCACATTCCTCTTTCCTCACCTCTCTTATCAACATCCTCTTTCAAGCCCCAGATCCCCAGAGAATTTGAAAGGTTTCTCAGTCTATTATGGCAAAACAGATTTCTGGTTCAGTCACTGGTTTAGACAGGCAACTAGTCAAGCCTGTTATCTGTAGCTGGTGAAGTCTGTTTGCTCTGCTCCAAGGTCATTTTAGGCAGCTAATATTCCTTTTAGATTAACTGAAGTGGTTGCTGAGCTGGATTTACCAAAACATTTGTCTTATATTTGTCACATATGTCTTGCTGAGAAACATGTTGACGTGGGAGCTGAAAAGCATGAGCCCAAAATCGAAAATCTATTTTACTTTGCATCTTCACACTTATGATATTTAATTGAGTCTTTTGGATGACTAAAGCCCATTAGTAACTTGCAAATCCCTGAATGTGGCAAACAGTGACCAGTAAAAGAGATTAAAGATCAGAGGCATGGCAGTCTGACAAATAGACTTTGAAAACCAAGAGGCCTGCTCAAATAAACAAATAAAGGGTACTATATTTTTTTTTATTTTTAGCAGCAAAGAAAACCCATATTCTTTATTTTATGAAAAGGAAAGTTAGTCATTTCTATTGTCTGCGTGTTAAGTGCACAGCTGGAGTCAGGAAGAGGCAGAGGGATGAGAAGGAGGCGAAATAATAATACCTATTACTATAATTTTACTTCTGAATTCAATACACCTAGCAACACCTCCAAAGCTGCCAAATACCAACTAATTGATCAGGCTGTTTCTCATGCACTGTTCTTACATAAATCTTTGAAAAATGTGTGTAGAGCCTGCGTAATCGGGAGGGCAACCAGGGGACCAATGTGCTGATAGGAATAAAAAAAGGAAGTAAAATAAGGAGTGTAGGTCCACATAAGGAAACAGGTTGGGGTTGTGGATTAGTTAAACAAACACAGGACTTTCCCCCGGGAGACCAGTGTTTGTGTCCCACGTGAAACCAAGTAAACTTTGAGTTACTTTAATTTGCATTGTCACCAAGTTTCTTTTCCTCAACCTATTTTTTTAACGTTACATCCCTAATACTAACCTACACAACTTTACATTAAGAATATAAAGTATGTACCTTTACAATAAGCCTATAACTTTCTGATAAATATGTGACTTTATGTTAAGTATGAAACAGGACGACAGCTAATCATGTTTCTTTTACCAAACTTACCCTCCATAACTTAACCTACCTAACTCATTGTTAAGTACATGACTTTTGTTTAAGTACATAATGTTTCATTAAGCATGTAACAGGGTGATGATTAACTATGTTTCTTTTCCTAAGCCAAGCCTGAAAAACTTCACAATCCTGAATCTAACCTAGTTTGTTGGGTGTTAATTTGTAGATATTATAGGAATTGTTGTATGAGGATAGGTTGAATTAATACATTGTATATTTTTTGTTGAAACAGTGCACAACTAAAAAAAAAAACAAGTCCTTGTAATTTTACAGCAGTTACATGCTGGAACTATTTCTTGGAAAAGGCCAGCCAGTTGCAAAGACTTCCTTGAGGCTTGTATTTTCAGCGAGGCTGCCAGGTTCGGTTCCATTCTACCTGTACAGAGATCTATACTAAACCCTATTATCGCAGACTGTATCTGGCATCCGAAGCTATAGCTGGAGACACTGCTGCACTGTATTCATCCAGTGTTGTTCATCAAGAAATCGTTCCAACACATGACTCCCCCAAAACCGCCATAAATTGTGAGGAAAGGCATTAGAAGAGAGAAGTTAACAGGATCGATTCAGCATCAGCAGAGGTAGAGCAGACTCAGAGATTTAGTGTTGAGTCAGTATTCAGTCAAATGTAGAGTAAAAGGACCCAAAACATTGGACCCCATAAAGAAACAATCAATGCCAACTGAGCAGTCAGGGATTCATTACACAGTTATAGGACAGTCAAGTTAACCAGCTGGCACAAACCTGAAGCCAACAGCCTGCACACCTTCACTTTATTCATTTACTTTCACCTCCTCCTCCTCCTCCTCCTCCTCCTTTCCTTGCTCTCCACCCTCTTGTAATCACTTGCCTTCTGATTGCTCTCCTCTCTCTTCTCAGTCTCCTCTCCTTTTGGCACCTTCTTGGAAAGCCCCAGCAAGAAGGAAGATATTAACAGGATGAATTTAAATGTCATGTACGATAACAGATGAATAGATTTTCAGAGAGAGGGAGAATGACATGCAGACATTTGAAATGGAAGATATTAGCAAATGGGGAAAAGAATACAACTGGATGATAAATTTGAATATCATCTGCATGTCTGATAACAGGCAGAGAAAACAGTCATTGAGGCAGACAGATACGTTATTAGAATTGGTAGTTATCAATGAGAAAAAATATGTTATGCCATAATGAATATGAGTCTCATCTTCACACTCAAAAAGCTTTCAGTTGACTGGGCAGAGAGTTAAGAAGAGATTAGGCTGTTTATTGATGAGAATTTGAAACAATCATTTTGAGAATGTCACTGCTCAGTGCGACAGATGATGTGATGGTTACCACTTTCATCCTTCTGTGTCTGTCCATAGACAGAAACACCACAGTAAAGTGTTTATACTGTTGAGAGAGAGAGAGAAAGGGCTACAAAGAGAAAGAATCTCAGTGCTCGCTTTTGAAATATACTACATTAGCAGTTAGTAGTATGAACACGTCACATGTATGCACATAGGGTCTAAACAGCAAAGTAATAACAGAGGCATATTGGGCATACTCACAGAGAGAGATGGAACAGGAACTGTAGTTAAGATCTGTTGTTAAGTGTTGAATAAACATCAAGATGGAAATGACAACAACCCAGATCAAGCAAAGTATTAACTGTTGCTGTTAAAGTTAGCCTACTTCCATAGCTGTTTATTTCAGCAGTAAACCAACTGTCTTATACCATTTTGACACATGTAATCCTCAGAATTTCTTGGTTCAAATGATGTAGTGACTTTTGACATTCATGCATATGGCACATGGTAAAAAAAATGCCATGCATAGCCAATCTAGAAAAATGAAAGAAAATCGAGCTTTTATTTTTATAGCTCTGACTGTCGGCTCTGTCATTGTACACACCAAAGAAATTGCCATGATCTTGAAATGCTGCAAGAAACACCACATGTCGGACAACCAGACGGGTTGTAAACAAGCTGACAGGTTAGCCCAATATAATTGGAAAAGAAAAGGTGAGCAGATACATGATTACCAAAATGAAACATCCATCCCTGTTTATAGACCGACTCCCTCCTTCAACTTTGACCCACTGTACCTGAATGGTTGCCAGTTTATTTGGTACACCAAGGTAGCTATAACTTATAAATCCTAACTTGAAGGAGGTTGTAATGTTTGGGTTTTCTTAAAACTGAAGGGTGTTTTGGAGGATGTAGTTAAGGATTCTGTTTAACTGTATTGCATTATACTGACAGGTGTTCTATTATTTACTGAACCTCCATGGATATAAATGGGTTTGTGATAATATTAAAAAACCCTCCTCAGTATGATGCATAATAATTTAATAGCACCAAGCTGCAATCTCCAAAATAACGACAAAGTTGAATCACCAATGCATTGAAACTGTCTCAACAAAAAACAGAAGATTTTAACCTTCACGGAGGACTGTTGCATTACACTACATTGGTTTGTTTTGGTTTAACATTATTATCAGGGAAATGTATTAATTTTGTCTCGCGTCTCAGGATGTTAACTGTTTCACATGAATACAAAAATACAAAACAACATTCAACCATGCAAAACCATATGATGAATGCTAAAACTCATATCAGACATCACAAAAGTGGATGCAGTGCCATAAATAACTAATTCTTATTACATTCAGTGTGAGACCAGGGTATACTGAGAATACTAAGAAGCTATAATGTAATTTAACAGGTTGACCAGAACAAAAGAGTTCATCAACCTGTTCAGTCATCCTGTGTGACTCTAAATCTTCTTTCCAAACAACGCACCAGGAGCCCAAGGATCATGCAAGTCTTTCAACATAAACAGCAGTTGTAACAGCTGGAGTGTCTGAGCAGGTCTCTGAGCCCCCTCAGCTCTGTTAGGAGTTGGTATAACTATCACATAGAAGTGGTGAGATGTTTGACTTTCTGTGGCCTGCTGACTGAAGTGAGTGCAGGTCAGCCTCAGTTCCTGCTTGTAGTCCTCATGCTGCTGCAGCTGCTGTTGCTGTTGCTGTGGGGGGTTTGTCTTTCCAGCCAAGATGCAATTTAGCTGCCCTCGGCCAGCACCGGGCCCTCCGTCTCTTAATAACTGCCACTGTTATGAAGTGTTGACAACTAATATCAAGGGATAATTCAGCCAGCATGCCTGGACCCCCCTCTGTTTTATTAAGAACCTGAATGCTTTCAATTTCCTCCAGCATGCAGCCTGAGTGTGTTTTATTCTCTCTGGCTCTCTCAATTTTCATTTCATCATCCTTTTTACCTGTTCCTTACCATATCCTTCTTTTCCCCATTTCCTCTTAATTTCCTTTTCCTGTACATTTCTTCCACTTTCATCCATTTTATTTTTTTGTGACCCCATTTTTTTGTGTTTTTTGATAGTTCTACCTGTATTTTATGCATTTCATTTCCCCTCTATGTTTCTCACTTGACTTCCCTGTGTAATCTTTCCTTTTCTCTCGTCAGCATCAGGAGGAGCTGAGAGTGGCAGCAGCGGGGAGAAGAGTCCTACCGGCGGGTCATCGGCGTCATCTAAGCGGGCTCGGACAGCGTACACCAGCGCCCAGCTGGTTGAGCTGGAGAAGGAGTTCCACTTTAACCGGTACCTGTGTCGGCCGCGGCGCGTGGAGATGGCCAACTTGCTCAATCTGTCTGAACGCCAGATCAAGATCTGGTTCCAGAACCGACGCATGAAGTACAAGAAGGACCAGAAGTCCAAGGGCCTGAGCTCCAGTTCTGGAGGGCCATCACCAACTGGCTCCCCGCCCCTGACCATGCAGTCCTCCGCCAGCTTCCTCAACTCAATGCACCCCATGGGAGGGGGAGGCGGAGGAGGAGGGACGGGCTACGATGTCCCATCACCGCCATCCTTTGGCAAGCCCCACCAGGGAGTGTCTTACTCCATGTCCACTGCCTACTCCAATGTCCCCATGAAGGGCTGCCCCCCTCAACAGAAGTATGGTGCCCCAGACCCGGACTATGGCGACCCCCATCCTCACCATGGCCTAGTGCAGGCCAGCAACACTGGCTACGGGACTCCCACCAACATGCAAGCCAGTCCAGTCTATGTGGGGGGTGGCAGCTATGTGGAACCTATGCCCGGCTCGGGGCCCTCCATGTACGGGCTAAACCACCTCGGCCCCACACCACCCCACCACCAAACCATGGACTACAACGGTGCGGGGCCCATGTCGGCAGCCAACCAGCACCACGTGGGAGGAGGGGGTCCCCCGGGTCCCTGTGACCCGCCCACGCACCCGACGTACACCGAGCTGTCGGCGCACCACACCTCGACTCAGGGCAGAATCCAGGAAGCACCCAAGCTCACTCACCTGTAGCAGGTTTGGAACAAAATGACAACGTAGGAAATAGTGAAGACGACACAGAACAAGTAACACGACGTGACTCACTAACAGACTAACTAACATTCGGGACTCTACTGCTGCAACGGGACAACAGGACAGACAAAAAGGGAACAGACAGGAGACATCCAGTGGTTTGTCCTGTGCTCCATAGCCACAAAGGAGGCAATCAGTGTTTACACTGTGTGAAGAGACTATTTGTTTTAACTTTAAAAAGTTAGTGTCTCAGGTGCTTTAAAATTTAAGCCAACTGAATTTAAGAAAACAAGTCGAGGTAATTTCTGTCATGATTAAACTTTTCCTCTCATATTCAGTCAACTTAAAATTTAAAGTCAATCCCAGAAACCAACATTTTTAAGCTAAAACAGAAAGTCTCTCTTTACAGTGTGATGTTGTCCAGCCCCTCCCTGTGTCCACTGCCTTCTGATTAGGGCTAGAGCTTTCACTGTTACATATGAACTGCAGTTCATTTCATTTTAAAAAACAAAGGTTTGGCCCATTATCAAGTAGCAGCAATGGAAGCAAACTGTTTGTGTTGCCAAAAGTGTTGAAAAAAGGAACATTTCTGTTCTGAGTTTGGTTACCAAAACATGGTCCAAGGAATTTTTTGTAAAGCTGGGACCAAACTTATCCTGCTACAAACGCTTACACCCTCACACAGGAAATGATGAATTTTAAAGCATTTAAAAGTGCATTATCATTTTTTTTTTAATTTAACCTACACAATCAAAAGTGCTCAATTTTAAAGTACATTATCTGTGATTTATTTTTCATTTTAAAACTCTTGGTTGCACATTTATCATGAACCTTTTTAGAGCAATTTACACCCAGTGAAGTATATTGGAGGCGTGGGAGAAGAACTGTACAGTCAATTGTCTCCCGCGTCCCCGCGGGGACAATAAATGTCAGGAAGCTTGTCTCGTGGCACTGGCGTGGAGACATATCGGCAGCTGTATGGCATAACAGGATCTATGGCGAGCACCATTGTTTAGTCAGTATTCATTAGACGGATAATCTACTGCACAGTCAATCAGGAAACTGTAGTGTGGACTGCTGTATTCAAAGCAGATGTCAGGTTTTTTTTCCTCAGAGGTGGAAAAATAAAATCTAAAATGACAGAAAAATCTCTCTGTCCCATACATAGGTATAGATTTTGGGTGGGGATGCTGGGGACATGCCTCCTTAATATTAAAAACATGAATGCAGAGTGCTTTTATTTTGACAAAACAAACTTTAAAAGACATTTAAACCATGGATTGATGTGTAAAAGGAACAAATTAGTGCATAAAAATCCACCAAAATACAGAAAATTTGGTGTTTGATGTTTAAAATTTCTGGTGGAGGAACCCCCACAAAGCCCCCTAACTATGTCCTTAGTATCACTGTGATGAGGAACTGTTTGTTTTAACCTAAAAAATGTGGGTCGAGTGTCCCTTCAGTTTTTAGGTTGTCTGATTTTGAGAAGACAAGTTGTGTCATTACAAAATTACCTTAGCTTGTCTTCTGTAATTTAGTTAAGTTCAAATTTAAAGGCAGCCCGGACACCTTTTTTAAAAGTTAAAACAGTTACTTTCTTTTTATAATGTATGTTTGAGATACTCAGCAAAAACTAATTGCAAAACAATTTCCATTTGGGTGGAGCAAATGGTAGCTCAGCTAGCATGTTGCTAGCTGCTCTTGTATGTGGTTTAAAATTGTACTTTGATAGTAAAATCTTCCCCCTAAGACACGCACATATACAAACAGCTCTCCCGCCTGGTAAATGAAATAGTTGAGATTTTAATGGGCAGTTAACGAGGTGGTTAGATTTATGAGGCTGAGCTCTCTCCCCCTCTAGGCAACACATGTTGTTGTCAGACGAGCTGAGCTATGTGGAGGGCTATGCCTCTCCATCAGCCGGAGAGAGAGAGAGAGAGAACAGAAAAATATGGCTGGAGCTGGCAGCACTCGTCTTCCTCTTTTCCCCCCTTCGACAAAGCACATAAAAACCACTGGATGGTCTTCCCTTCGCTGTCTTCTTTTTGCCTCCTGCCATCCTCGTCTCTGTCCATCCAGACTGAATCACTACTAACCCACCGTCTCCTGTCTGTGGCAGCAGCACATGGCTTCTGAAGAAGGCAAAAAATTTCCCACAATCCGCCACAGACCGCCGCCCCCCCTCCAACACACATCCATCACCACACATGCACTCGCCACCCCTCCCATCAATCTAACAGGGTTTAAGAAGCTACGGGCTCAAAGGCTAAACTAGCTCCCATAGACACACATCTGTGCTAAGCTACGCTAGTTCATCACAAGTCCACACAGCAATGCTAAGCTAGCTTCCTTCTGTTGACACACATCCACAGCCGGGCTCAGCCAGCTGTTGACATCTTTAAACAAACATGAGAGGACATGGAAGAGAATTTTTTTTAATGTTCTTATTTTAGCACATCATCGACACAGGGTAAATAATAAGAGTGGAGAACACTATTTATTTATGTTTGGGTAAGTCATTGCCCTCCTCCTCTCTCTCTCTCTCTCGCTCTCTCTCTCTCTCTCTCTCTCTCTCTCTCTCTCTCTCTATCACTTTGGAAGGGTTCACTTACATTAGCGGACACCAATGCGTAAAAGTCCACATTTTTTATATTTGTTTGCTTCTGTTCTCACATATCTTGACTTTTAACGTGGATACAGGGTATATATTTGAACAAAAATGCATGTCCCAGAGACGGGAGCTGATGTGTATTGCGCTTTTTGAAAAATAACTGGGTTTATTTGCCTGAGCTGTTAGTGAGGGGAGTTTGGGACAACACACACATCAGACTGTTAAAACCAGACCTGAACACAAGCTGTGTGTGTTGGACTACACACTGTAAAAAGAGACTCTTTGTTTTAGCTTAAAAATGTAAGTGTACAGGCTGCCTTAAAATTAAGTTGACTGAACTTAAAAAGTAAAGTTGAATCATTGCAGAAATGATCTCAACTCGTCTTTTCAAATTCAGTCAACTTAAAATTCCAGATAGCCAAAACACTAATTTTTTTAAGTTAAACAAATTCTCATTATACGGACTTCCCTCTCTGTTGTTCTTGGAAATAAACCCTCTGTATTGTTTTTCAAAAGTGCAGATTTACACGCATGCTTTTCACATCTGGGCATCATTGTTGCACTTAGAGTTTACATTTTGATGGTTAAGGTAAAAAAAATAATAATAATAAAATCTTATTTTGAAGACGGAAGGCCCTCCAATCAAAGCGTCTTTCGCCAATGTGTGTTCAAGTGAACATTCATATATAAATATTTATTTGTTATAGCCAGTTTAAAAAGACTTTCTGTTTTGTATTATTATTATTTATCCTTCATGTATTTATATCGAGAAAAAAAAGACTGTACTTTTTTAGTATTTACCTGTTATGAAAGAAAAAAAAAACATTGTGTTTCTTCTTGTCCATTGTACTGAAGTTACATTTTTTTTAGTTGTTGTATTTTAGAAGAAAAATAAGTAGTTTTTATGTTCCTATAATGACCCTTGTACATACATGTCTTGGCTTGTACAGGGAAAAAGGCAAGGACGGGGATTGGTGACCTGTCCGTGCATAGTCAGAAAATTTAGACAAACTATTAGCTGGAAAAAAGAACGAGTCTTTTTGGAGAAAAACAACTTCTTTCTTTGTCCTTTGTAGCTCTTTTTCTTTCATCGTTGAGAGAGTTGTCTGTCGAGCAATTCTTTAATAAAATGTTACGTTATTCAGAGTCTGTTCGTGATTCTCGGGTGTTTGGGTGGATAGCTACTAAAACCCAGACAGTCCCATTTTTTAGGGCAATAACGCTTTGTTAGGCAGCGTTAAAGTCAAGTGAAAATCTGCCAACGCCGTTTGTGTTGACTGCTATGGCAACACATAAACAACCCTTTGCACTGTTGGGCTCCTCCTGTCTGCCAGCTGTGGCAAAAAGCACTAAAAATATGAAAATAATCGCGCAGCAGGATTAGAACTCAAAAAAATGTATATGTATGTCAAGTTCTGTGGTGATACCTATTTGTGTTTATTATCAACTTGGAAGGAATCATAATCTTCTAAAAAAAAAAAAACAAAATCAGCTGAAATTAAAAGGTGACTTCTGTATTTTTTTTCACCTGGACCCTATTTTTATATTTTGCCTCTATAGCAACTAATGAAATTTTTTTTATTTTTTTAATTGGTCCAGTGCTGAGCGATTACAAGTGATAACACTGCACCTTAAGAGGCTGCAGTGTAATCACTTGGGGCATTTGTGCATTGTCAGTTTATGTCCACTAAAACAGCTTTTTTTTGGTCATTGACAGGCTCAGATTCTTATTCTAAGTGCCAAACAACATTATGGAGATACATCTTTCTGTTAATGAGTTCTTTTTGTTAAACCAGAAACAGCCCAATAATCGCTATCGCCAAACACACCAGACTCCACTGAAATATAACAGTAATTTAAGTGTGTATATATCCAGCATAATTTCACATCTAACCGGGTGAATTAAAGGTTCATTTCAATCAAACCAGAGTAAGTGATTGTTGGAATGTTGAAAGTTGAACCACTACTGCTTTTGTTAGTTTAATTAAGTTTCTGTTGACTTGAATGAAGTGTATTTTTCAACGATAGAAATTATTGTTTATTTATATGGGGTCTGATGTGTTTGGTGATGGTGATTTCATGGTTTCTCCATACACAAAAAGTATCTCTGTAAGGGTCATTTTTATAATGTTATCAGACATTTATAGCAACAGTCTGAGCCTGTCAAAAATACCCCAAATGGTTACATTGCAAACCTGTAGCTGCCAGCTGCAGCAGTCTCGCTCAATACTCGACCGATTTTAAAAAAAACAAAACAAAACAAACATGCTACTTTAACACAAAAACATGGGAAAATAGTGCTTGGGTTGAAAATACCAAAGTTAGCCTTTAACCCTTTAAAATCCACTGATCTTGATGATAGTCTAAAACTTTGTCTTGTTACGGAAAGCTTTTTTTTTTTTTTTTTTTTTAAAAAGTACAAATAACTGTCTAAATCTTGCACAAATAATTTTCTTAAGGATGTGATATGTTGCATGGGTTTTGTAGCTACTGCTGATGTGTTGGTTAAGGATCTGATGTGGGTGTGCCTCCTCTCAGCGTGTCTTTGGTTCAGAGATGACCTGACACTGATGCCAGTATTGAATATCGGGTCAATACCTCAGGCTAAAGCATGGCATCACTGTCAAGAAAACTTTCCCAATAATTACATCTGAAGCCTCGAGCGACATGTAACATGTCAGAGGTAAAACTCCTCTAGCCTTTAGGAAAACTTCAGATCTGCTTCTAGTCTCTTAAGCCGTACAAAATGTCTGTTAGTGTTGACAAATGTTCAACTTCTGCTACTGTTTGGCTGCTGGCTGGTGTGCATTCGCCATAGCTACTGATTACAAACAATGATCCACCAATGCTCATGTCACACACTGTTGCTGCTTGAAACATTGACTTAACCTCTGTTTTGTCTGATATTTCCAAACTACTGGTCAACATCTGTGTTCAGTAACAACTAATCCTGATATTTATTGTCCTATATTGTACATCATCTGACAGATTATATTCAGTTCAGCCAGAAAAAAAAAACATTCAGATTTGATTTCTCTGCAGAAATAAGGTACTTTAGCTGAAAAATGAATTCAACCAACCCATGCTGCAGAAGTGTCCTTGAGCAAGATGCTGAAACCTTATCTGGCAGCTAAATCTGGCTGTTTCACACGTGAATGATCTGTTCCTCTCTGTAAACACTGCTCACTTTTAAAATTCAGCAGAGTTCTGGAGCCACTTCTGTGCAAAATAAGTGCTTTGAGTTGAGCAGGACCTTGAGGTGTGGTTGAAAGCTCTGGAAAAATGTAGTGAGTGGAGCCTGAATTGAGATGTTGTTTTTTTTTTCAAGTTAGCATCTACCAGACAGTCCAGCAGATGGTTGACGTTATATATAAGCACTTGCAGCACTTTGACAGATGTCTTGCATTGCTTAGTTGCACCATGCAGAAACTCATCTAGCCTTTTTTTTATTTAGTTAGTTATTTACAATTCAGCTGTTTACCAGTTTAAAAAATCACTATTTAAAAATTACCTGCTTCTTGTTTATAACTGACTTTTGATTGTTACTGCCTGGATTTTTAAATTTTTCATTTTTGTTATTTTTTTCTTACGTTATTTTACTCTCATCAAAAAGGGAAGTTCTTTATTTTCATGTGATATAATAATTAATTTTCATATAATATAATAACTCTACTTTTCTCGACAGATAGACCCAAGATAAGTCACCTGTGAACCAGATTTATTGGAAACTGGCAACCAATGGCAGAGAGCTTTAAAACAGTTCATAGTTCAGGCATTTCAAATTAACATTGACTCTCTCTCCAGTTTTCTTCTTCTCTCGTCATCTTTCTTGTCGATGCTGATCCTCCTGCTAACTTTGTGTCTTGTGTTGATGTTTACGACTAAAAAAAGCTCCGCGGCCTGCGCCTTGGCCGGGTCACATGGTCTCATACCCCCCCTCTACCCTCTCTCTCCCTCTCCTCTCTCTCTCTCTCTCTCTCTCTCTCTCTCTCTCTCTCTCTCTCTCTCTGCACGCGCTCGTGCTGAGAGGCCTGAGAGCAGCATAAAACTTGAGACATAAATCAGGCTCCCATAAATAATGGCCGTACTTCCCTTTACATCCTCGTTGGACTAACAGACAATAAAAACACCAATAAGCAGAGATTGGATCTAATTTATTGCCTCATAAAAACAGACGGAGAGCTCGGCTCGGCTCTCACTGCTGAGAACAGTACAGCTATTACTGTAGCGCGCGCTCACAGCTAGGTACACTGAGAAATTACAACTCCAACTTCATAAGGATATGATTTTTAGATACGCACAAGAAATAGCCTAAGTTACAAAAAAGTCACCAGTCGGATGTAAACACGTGCCTTTTATGTAATACAGTAATACTAATAACATTATTTTAAATGTACTAATAGAAAAATCCTGTCAATTTTTAAATTTTTATTCTAAATAGAAAGAGGAGCTACAATTTATGAATTGTTGAATCTGAAGCCTTTTCTTTGCTTTGAAATAAAATCCCAAACATCAATAATAAGTATCTATATTTTGAATTAGATTAAATTAAAACTTAGTTACTGGAAGAAAGAAACAATTGTTTTACTCAAAGCGAGGCTCAACTGTTCTTCCCTCAGTTGTTCTAATACAACGGAGTACAAGAGAAAATAAAATAAAATAAAATAAAATAAAATAAAATAAAATAAAAAGTCAAAAAGTCCCATCTCCAGTCGACCAATCCAGGCTTCAGATGTAATGACTATCATGGGAAAAAGAAAAAAAAAGAAAAGAGCCTCAGCTCTCCAGCAAAACTTCCAGTAAACTCGGCGGTCTACAAAAATACCAACAATTAAAAAAAAAATCGTGGTATGAAGCAAGATTAAGAGAAAAAACCAGCACAACGTGATGCTGGAGCTCAGTCAGCAGCTTATGTCTGTTGTGTTTGGGCTCGTGTTTTGGTGTGTGTCCGCGCGGCCTCGGCCTACTCACTGCCTGTGCTTTCTGCTGCGCTCAATGGCCCTCACTCCCACACACATTTCTGCTTTTTTTTATCTGCCTCCTTTTTTCCTTTTCAAAGTCAGGGGGCGAAGCCAAATGGCATGGGAACGAAAGCGAGAAGAGGGTGCGAGCTAAGTAACTTAAATCCATCCATCCCTTGTATCTGAGTCATTTCTATTATTATTATTTCCTCAAATGATAAAAATATTACGTGTGTATTTGCTGCGCGTAAAAATCATAAAATCGAGCGGTTAATGCAACTACCGGAGGAGAGCCAGAGACTGGAGGGTTTCTTGTTATTTAGGGGGCAGAGAGGGGCTGCTGTCAGGCTCTTTGCACGGAGGGAAAGATTGATCACCACACTTTTTTTCCCACTCGGGGCTCCTCGTGCCCTCCCCAAAATATCCTCTGCTAAACTCTCCCTGATCTTTATAAAAATCTACATGTGCGTCCTGTTGAGTCTGTGGGCCACTCAGCACACTCTCACATACAATTAGCGTTGATATTATTGCTGCTGTATTATTATTTTTGCTATTAGGAGGAACAGGAGGCCCGCGCGCTCCCCTCCTTTTCGAGCGACCTCGCTGTGAACTCTCTCTCTCTTTCTCTGCGTAAACACACCGACCATTTTTAACACACATACATCACACTGAGAGGGTGAGAGGAAGACATTTGGAGCCCGTGAGGCTATTTTAGACATTCAGGGTTCTATCTATCTTTTACAAACACTGACAAACAACTAATAATAAAAAACAAACACATGAAACAAAAAGTTGTCAACTTACACACCAACAGGCTCCCTCTCTCTTCCCAGTTTACTATAAATTTCTCTCTCTCTCTGCTTCATCTTCCTCTGAGTACAAATGTTCATCAACCTCTCCTCCTGCGCCATTTAAACCCCTCTCCAAGTTTTTTCCTGTCTAAATTGTGGATTCTCAGCCTCTGTCACACTTTATAAGATTAATGAGCTGCGCGCTGTAAACAGTACACGGAGCCATATTGTAAACGGTGGCGACCAGCTCCGTTCACCTAATGTTAACCGTCATTACATCACCCAGAGGACCGAAAAAATGTCCGAGAGATGCTCTATTGTTTGTGCGTAACACCGGAGCTCCGGATGCGCCTACCCGCCGCCCACACGGCGCACATGGCGACCGTCGCTTTTTTTTCTTCCTCCCCACAGTTTCCCCCCCTGTTAAGACAAAACAATACCCTGTCATATACCCTCTTTGCCACAGCATTTGGTGGAAAAATAATAATGCTGCTTCCCACAGCCATCGCCGCCGCCAGGCCCGGACCCCCGATTGGCTGATTTGGATCACATGACCAGGAATTGGCTGCAATTTCGCCCCACAGTTCTTCAGTTTAGCCTACCCAGGTCCCCATACGCTAGTAATATCACCAATATACACAATTATTATATAGCCACCGCATTTACGCCATTGCGGTCGAGAGCCTCCATGCTCGTGCGTTTTTTTTTCATTTATTTTTTTAAGAAGCCATATTGTTGTGTGCGTGTGCGAGCGTGCGTGTGTGTATGTGTGTGTTTTTTATTTTTTTTATTTTGGGGAAGGGATTGTTCGGGGGGTCTCGCCGTTTGAGGTAGAAGCCGGTTTGAGGGAGCTATGAATTTTGAATTTGAGAGGGAGATCGGTTTTATCAACAGCCAGCCGTCCCTAGCAGAGTGCCTGACGTCCTTCCCCGCCGTCCTGGAGTCATTTCAAACTTCATCAATCAAGGAGTCGACAGTAATTCCGCCTCCCTTCGAGCACACCATCCCCAGCCTCAGCCCCTGCACAGCCAGCCAGCCAAGACCGGCTGCTAGGAGCCAGCAGAACCGGAGAACCTCCGTCACTAATGGCCTCCAGACGCACCACCGAGCCGCCCAGCAGCCCTGCCCGCCCGGCCAGGCCCCCGCCTCGGCCACGGCCACCCCGGCCGGTCCGCTGGCCCACGAGTTCCCCTGGATGAAGGAGAAGAAATCGTCGAAGAAGTGCACCAAGCCTGGGAGCAGCTCCAGCGGTGGAGGATCCATCCTGCCCCCTGCCTCGTCCTCCCCTTCGCCGACCGCCCCCGGGTACGCTTCGGCGGGCATCGAGTCACCCACAGGTCGGTATATGCAGAGTGTGCGTGTGTGTGTGTGTGTGTGTGCGTGTGTGTGTGTGTTTGTGTGTGTGTGTGTGTGTGTTTGTGTGTTTGTGTGTGTGCGTGTGTGCGTGTGTGTGCGGTGGGAGTGCGATGTTTGTGCAGCCCATGCTTTAATTTTCTATCTGCATCTTCACTTGAGAAATAACATTCATTCCACACAGCATGAATTTGCTTAGATGACATTGTCTTTTTCCCCCTCAGTGTGTGTCTATGTGTGAGCGCGCGCGCGAGCGCGTATTGTGCAGTGATGCTGTGTCAACAGGGAAGCCATATCTGGACCACTGCATTATGCTGCAGTGCTTTGCACTCTCTCATCGTGTATTTAAATGTGCACCCATTAACACCTCACACACACTCATTTTTTTTAGAATCAGTGTGCAGAATAAAGTGCAAGCCTTTCACATTTGCCTAAATTTCCAGAACGCACACTGTCCATATAGAATTATTTATCGTGCGTAAAGACGCACAGAGGGGGATTTGTCCCCTCTATCCATCCTGCAGATGATTGCTGCTGCAGCCTGTATCATTCTGTTCATTGGGTGGTGTGATTTGGTATCAGCAGCAGCAGCAGCAGCATCGCCCTGCCATTATATATTCATAACGCAACTGAGATGGTAGCCATATTGGATGGAGGTAGGATTTAATGGCGAGGCAAAGCAACCGGACAAAATATGTTGGGGTGGGAGTGTGGGGGAGGGGTATGAGCTATGCACACAGGATACAATCTGCACACTATCAGATTTTCTTCTGTTTTTACACCGACCTCCATAAAAATCAGTATATTTTCAAAATGTTTTTTTTATTTATTTATCCAGAAATCCCGTCCATTTTAATGGATTTGCTTGTTTTGTTCCAATTTCCTGCTTTTTCAGACCTCATCCATAAAAGCCATTCATGGTGTTAGTTATGCTCCTGACAGATGCCGCCACATTGGTTTCACATCGACATCCCCACATATCCCTGCACATTTCCTCCCTATCCCGTGATTTATTTATTTTTCTCTCTTTGCATTTCTCTGATCACACGCCGCAGCCTCTCACAGCAGGCTGCAGCACACAACACAGAAACAAACCCTCTCTGACATCATGATCATCTGTCTTTATCTGCCTTTTCTTTGCTTTGTTATTATTATTATTTTTACCAGCAGCAAATTGGCGCGCTCTTACAGCTATGGCTTTGGCTGCTACTGTAATTGGAAGGAGTATTTTTTACGAGACTTTTTTGTGTTTTATTACTGTTTTATTACAGACAGAAGAGCCGGGGGGATTTCTGCTCCATGCTGAAGCAGCTTATTTCTTGGCTGGAAATCTCGCGCGCAATAAAATGTTTTACAGGGCTCTTATGAAATAGATTCGAAGTTTAAACGAATATAAAATTAAAATAGAATAAAAACATAACTTTTGCGCAATAAATCATCCACATCATTTATTTCCCCTTGTATTTGTCTCCCTGCAGACCCGAGTCAGGCGAGTCTGGATAGCGGAGGAGCCGGGTCCCGCCGGCTGCGCACCGCCTACACCAACACGCAGCTGCTGGAGCTGGAGAAGGAGTTCCACTTCAACAAGTACCTCTGCCGGCCTCGGAGGGTGGAGATCGCGGCGCTTTTGGATCTGACGGAGCGGCAGGTTAAAGTTTGGTTCCAAAACCGGCGCATGAAACACAAGCGACAGTCTACGCACCACAGGGACGGCGGTGGAGGAGGGGGAGGCCACGAATCCAGCGAGTTTGAGCCGCTCGAAGGCGCCGATGCTTCGTCTCCGTACTCGAGCCAGCCGCTGGAAGCTTCTGGCACCGGGGAGGCTGCGTCGGACGGCGAGGCGGGGAGCTGCAATCCATCTTCGGCCAACGCCTACGCTAATGACAGCGGGGACAATGCACAACCCACGCCGGAAAAGGGAGGCCGATTGAGCCGTCCAGAGCGCGCACAGTTGCCAGCGGCACCTGGCTCCTCTGACCCTGCCGCGGCGCACCACTCCACCGCGGCCGGCTCGGCTGATAACCCGGGCCTGATGCAGCTCGAGGCCGCACCCGCAGCTGCTGCAGCGTCCGATCCGTCATTCTCCGAGGACTCATCCATCACCTCCTCTTCTGCTCCTCCTGTCGCCTCCTCCTCATCATCATCCGCGCTCCCGGACCTGACCTTCTTCGCCGGGGACGCATGCCTGTCACCCAGCCTGCAGAGCTCCCTGGATAGTCCGGTGGATTTCTCCGAGGAGGACTTCGACCTGTTCACAAGCACACTGTGCACCATAGACCTGCAGCACCTCAACTTCTGAGGCAAAATGTAAAACTAGAAATAAATAAATAAAAAAACAGGATGACGGACAGGCCTATGTGGATGAACAATCGAGCGGAGGCTGTTGTTTAAAAAGCATAAAAGCTTCTCGGCAACATTCCTGAAACATTTCTGAAAATTCTGTTCGTTTTAAAAATAACGTTTTTTTCCTCTTCTTGTTGGTTTTATTTTTAATTTAGTTTAATTTCGGCTAATCTCTCTCTCTTTTTTTTTTTTAAATTTGAAACATCGAAGGGATTTTTTTTTCCACGATCGAAACGCTGTGGATTTTTTTTCTCTCCCTGCGTTCAGGTATTTATTGCATTTCTTGTTTTTGCTTTTTTATGATTAACCCTTATCAGTACGCGTGGATTCCCTCTAGTGCATTCTGGTGCAGCTTCATGGATCCTTAATAACTTCTCAGGAACTGTTCGCGGAGTCTCGGCGCAGATAGCTGGACTGCTTTTAGAAAAATCTCAACGGAAGAATGATTTCACTCTCTCTCTGAGCGACACGAGACGAGAGAGAGAGACAGAGAAGCCCTGCTGACGACCCGAGTTTTAGACCCTAGTTTATTTATTGAGATTCTTTAATAGTGAAAATCCAAATTATTTATTGTACATATATTTTCATAGTGGAATAATAATAATAATAAAAACACACAAACATTTACGATGTCGTTTTGTTTTAATTCAAGGAGTCCTGAATATCTATATAATAATTATGTGAAGAAATGCAGCATGCAGTAAAAATATTTTTGATGCGGTTACAATTTTAAAATGCCCTAAATTAAAAACAAGAAACATTGGACGGCAAATTAGTTTATGTATTATACGTTTGAAAATTATCTGGCTGTTGTTTATTGCACTAGTCCATATTTTTAATAGTTTTAATATTTTATATAATTTCCATAATACATATTGCAATTAATCATAAGCCTATAATTTTATTTTCCCCCTTTAATTAATTAATTAATATTAAGGTACAATTTATAATTATAATTAAATATTTGTCATTTGATTATATTTCATTCTTCTAAAATATATTTTAATTTTGTCCCATAATTAAATGGACAGAATGCAGATTTTAAAATGAAATGCTCTTTCTATAGCTGTGCCGTAGTATAAAATTAACACACACACACACACACACACACACACACACACACACACATACATATATATATATATATATATATATATATATATATATAGCCTGGAATGGCTCAGTATGGTTGAGCTAGTGTTTACACAGAGATAACCCTGAAGAATGAGATATTTTCCAGAGCAGATAAAAAGTGGAGAAGCAGTCTGAGGCCACAGCAGGGTCATTGTTTTCCTCCACCACACATTAGCTTAGCATGGGAAGCCCTCAGAGCGGAGCTAATAGCATGGCTCTGCACCAACAGAAGCTTTCAGCATGTGGGAATGAAACAATGTCGCCTTTTACTGACAGTGTGTGAGGCCTGCAGCTCACCTCAGTGCAGCTAAATGCACTCTCTATATGTAGTCTGTGAGAATAAAGGTTCACAGCAGCTCGGCACTGCGGATTTTATTTCATTTTTAAGCCTGTGGGGTGAATATGTTGCAAAGCCTGGGTTAGCATGGCTAACTCCCTGCCATGAGTGTGTGTGTGTGTGTGTGTGTGTGTGTGCGGATGTGATGCTAACTAGCTGCTCCTCCTCCTGCAGAGTCAAAATGGCGCTGAAGACAAAGCAGGATGTGAACAATGAGCAGTGGCAGCCATTACAGGATGACTGGCTCAGTGTGACAGGCATGGTCTGTGTGTGTGTGTGTGTGTGTGTGTGTACTAGAGAGAGAGAGAAGGGGAGAGGGAAATAGAGTGAGTGTGTGCGTGTGTGTGTGTGTGTGTGTGTGTGTATGTGTGTTTGTTGTTTTGTTAGGATACAGAGTCATGACTGGGGTTTATGGTTTTTATTTGTTATAGACTTCTTTGATTACTACTAGGCTACTAATAGGCCTAGTAATAATACTGATGATAAAATAATAGTAGTAATAATAATAAATCTATTGAACCATATTTTGTAAAAAAAAAAAAAAAACAGACTTTATGAAAATATCAAAAAATAATATTTTCAATCTGCAAATGGTTGAAATTGGTAACACACACTGCTGTTTCCTTCTCAGTATCAGCTATTAGCTAATGCAATCTATTGTGAAATGAAAATATGTAACACAATAGTGTGCCATAGTTTAATAACCCCTGTTGAATGCTTAGCCAAGCAGCATCACAGCTCACATGCCACTCCATCATTTTGGGGGAGAAATATGGGCAAAATTATTCAGCTTTCAAAACTTTCATTGTGTTTCCTGGAACAGTGTTTTTTTTTGCAAAGCCACAGCTATACAGGGATATATTATGGTGGTTGCACCTTCCAGCATGTTGGAGCTGCTGGCCAGACAGTGGTCGATGTGGACATGCAGTGCATGGAGTGTGTGGTGCTGGAAATGACGTAATGCAAACTTAATACCACTTCCTGTGTCCACCTTGTGGTGGTAGAGGCCACAGACCAAACATGCATACTATGTTGTCAGGTATAAATAATAGCGTAGCTATGATAATAATGTGTTCTTGACTGAAGTATTTATGAACATCAAAGGAACTTTATTCCAAACCTTGGAGTAGAAGCACTGTGGAACCTGCAGGCCAAGCCAGAGCCCGATCGCTGCAGAACTTTGCACTTTCCACCAGTTCTGATGTGTGTGCCAATTCTCTGGGACATTTGAGTACCCCAAGTCCCTAAAATCAACGGGATCCCACCACAGAATAATAATAACAATCCTTTCAGAAACCACAGGTCTCTCACACTTTCAAGGTCAAAGACTGCTGGGCTCCAGGATGAAATAACTCACTTTATTTAGTCAAATTCAGACTGCAAGAGCACATTATCAGCTTCTGCTGAAGTTTAGAATGCATCTTTCCACAGAGCAAAGACTGTGTGCTATCTTATAGTTCTCAGTGTAATCTGGTCAGGAGGGGAGATCACGCACGATTACAAAAGCCAGTAACTTTTGATATGGCAGGCAAGTATTGCGTCAAGAAAGACTTGAAGGGAATCCAAACTATCCTTTAAAAAACAAAACCAACAAATATAGATTTAAGTTAAGATAATAATTTAGCTCTAAGTGTTTTTTCAAATATGGCACTGGGTGTACCAGACTGAAGCCTGGGATGTACGGCATACACTGCAACACACACTCTGTCTCTCGTAACCATCCATCTGAGTGTATCTTGTAGACAAAGAGATTACAGCAGAGTACATCTCTATGCTGGGAGACATATCTCACCTTCTGAGTACCTGAATGTGTGCGTGGAGGAGAGATTGTGTGTGTGTTCCAGTAATCTCTCTCTCTCCTGGCTGTCACCGCCTGTCGGCCTGCTGCCATGCTGTAATACGCGGACTGCTCCTTTATCTCCTGCATCACCGTCACCATCACTGTTATGATTTCTCCCTCTTCGCTCTGTGTGTGTGTGTGATATTGCATAACTCAGGCATGATAGATCACCCACTTAGCAGCTCTGGTGAAATATGTGAGCGGTGGATTTTTATCATCCTGGGCGTCAAGAGGAAACTTTACCCTCACACACACACACAGTCCCGCTGCACTGCTGCTGCACCAACTTCCCACACAGACAGTTGTTGTTGGCAGGTGTTGCAACCTGTAATTCAAGTGGTGGGATTAAATAGAAAAGGGATGTCTGAGCCCAATACTGTAGGTTCAAAATAGTTACAAAAAGGCCGCAAAAAAACCAAACTATGGCATCACTTTCTCATAAAGGCACCTTTCATTGAGATTGGTTAGTTATAAGTTAGTTAACAAGAGCATTTCCCAAATTGTGAAACAACACTGTTACTCTAAAAATCGGACAACTTTTTAGATATGTTTGTTCACCAGCCAAAAAAAAAAATATGACAATCTAAATTGGTAGATTTAGCAACAGTGGCAGGTGGACTTATAAACGTTCATTTGCAACCCTGGTGGCTGACAACTGACCTCTAAAGAACTAATAAAGTTGCTGTCAAAGAAGTGTTCTGTTTCCTCACTGTAAATTCAAAAAAAGCTATACTGACTTTAATAACTTAGCGAACTATACTTGGTAATTAACAATATGCACTTCTTACTAGTTTTTAGGAATTAAGTAACAGTTAATTGCAGGTTGAAGAACACAATTTGCTGAATGACCTGAGTGAGGTTTACACAAACAATCAGGTAGTGACAACAGCAGCTATAAAAATCTACACAGAAGGAGAAGAAGAAGAAAGTCTGGGATGTGAGCATGCGCAGTAGTTGTGCTTGGCGTGCTGGTCTACAGCATGGATGTATTATAAGGAAGTCTACAGTCAGTGGGACCAGGGTGGACCGCGCCCACTAGGAGGCAACAGAGAGAGGAGAGACCACTTGGAATAACTTAATTGAAGAATATTAAGGTAAGCTACAAAGCAAGCAATAACTGTGCTTAAATGATTGTTTCTGACTGTCGCCGATGTTAGCTAGCGTTAGCATTTAGCATAAGTTAGCTAACATAGCCGAATTAGCTCAGGCATTAGCATTAAAGTTAACCTCACTGGCAGAAATGGTTCAGACATGTTTTGGTGGTAAAAAAAAGGCTTTCCTGCTACAGCCTAGCCTTAAAACTTGTTTAAAATGCTCCAAAATGGAAATGGGAAGTCCTTAATTTATCAGTGTTATATTGTAGCTAGTTACCTGTTTTCCCTGACTTGACGCAGGGCTGTGAATTCATAACGCTGAAATTCCGAGTGTCAAGTGAACGCAGCATTGCCGGTGATTGCTGCAGAGGCAAACAGGTGTTGTCCTGATGCACGGTTTGCAGCAACGTTGGCTCGACAGGTAAGAGACACAGCCATTTTTAAATGTACTGTTAGTTTCCCCTTTTAAAGCGTCGGAGCCTGAATGAATTTCTCCAGAGAACTGTTTTGAAGGGCTGGCAAAAGGCTGCAGCAACAAAAAGTTAACCTGCTTGCTGAATAGTTAGATTTGCATGGGCTCGAGGAGTAATTGAACATAGGCAACGTTAATTCAACGCTAATTCAGAGGCGAAAGTGTGCAGAAAAGCTGCGGTTAAATTGTGGTCTGTAGCCTCACAGATTGCAGAGATTAATGTGTCCTGTCATTGACCCTCTGGTGCTATGATGAGCTGTGTGTTACATTAACAATAATGATTGAGAATCAGCTCCACCTGCATACACCAGCAGGGTTAAAATCTTGTCTTAGGCATCATCTTTGATCCAGCAGTTATAAAATGATATAAAATCATTTTCATACCACAAAAACCACAACGCACGCACGCACACACACACACACACACACACACACACACACACACACACACACACACACACACACACACACACATACAGAGAAATACACTCGCAAAGTCCATACACACAAACCTGCATACTGTCCTCATAGTACAGTATAATATACTATGTTGCTAAAGACTGTTATTGTTCCCTATAATAAAATGCATTCAAAACTGCCTTTTGCACATTTCTTCTACTTTCTTGGGCTACACATGGGATACATCTCACTAAAAATCTGTTTACACCTATGCAGTACCTTTAGCAATAAAAAAGCAGCAACAACAACAATAACAACAACAACAACAATAATAATAATGATAACAATGATATTGATAATTAACCTCTACTTTAGTGAATAAAACTATTATGACAGGAATGTTGTAATAAAAACCAGTGGATTCAACTGATTAAATGCAGTCTTTCTGCACTGTGAAGAGGGAAAACCTAGATATTCACAATCTTTGTGATGAATCACAGGTTGTTTCTTCATGTAAAATAGATGTGGGGTTTAAAGTTGCTTTAATTATTGTTAAAGTTATTGTAAGGGTTTAGTGAAGGCTTGATCTTATCTAGCCACTTTAATCTGTATAACCTGCCAGGGAAGAAACCGCAACAGCATGACTAAAGATAACCAGGAATTACTCACTATGCAAATCTTTGATCATGCCATAGATGAGTTGGCAGTTTTAGAAAATGTTTAGTATTCATTGTCAGAGCTGCATTTTAATTCATAATATGATATTTGCAGTGTGTTCTCTATGGTTCAAACACACTGTGGCGCTTTACTCACTGTTTTGGTCAAAGTTGTTTTTCAGGTTGCAATTCTAGCGTTAAAAAATATTTCTCTTTAACCACTATGGCTAAATTAATACACAGGAAATGCTGTTGTTGAATTGTTTTTTTCTTTTTAACAACTGAGGTCTCAAATTAATATTTAAAGAAATGCATTTCAATGAATAAGTCATTTATTTGCATTGCAATTTAGTCCTTTTCTTGCTGACATTGTAGGCAGCGACTTTATAACCGTCCATGTTTCCAGAATGGCTGCAGTGCAGTTGCTTCTGTTGTTTGGCAAGTTCAGCTAAATCCTTAATTAACTCATCCATATCAAGAACAGTTATTTATCTGTAATGCCTGTAAAGCATGCACATATCATAAATGTTCATCTAATCTGTAAACCATGATATTTTTAATGGAAGGTCATTTTAACTATAAAAATGTTCTTTTTTCTCAGAAGAAGTGCTAGCTGCATCTTCCTGAAGACTACTCAACAGTTCAGTTCGGGACCTTCCCAAGCAGAAAGAGGTATTCGACCGCAGTAATGCGTTCATCGTCGGCAGCCATGTTGCTCTTACCCACAATACTACTGACCTATGACCTCTCCACACGACATCATATTTCTCATCCACGACACTGTGTGGTATTACTTTGCATTTTGTCAAACCCATAGAAACCTTACATTAAAGCAATACATTTCTGAGCAGCATTTCTTATCATACCTTTTTATCATATCTTTTTAACTCCTTTTAACATCTTATTTATTACATGTTTAATGACCTTTTTAACAACTTTACGAACTTAGAGGTTCGAAATTTATGAAAGGTATAAAATAAACACATCAATAAAACTGTCTCTGAGACAGTTACAGTAACTGTTCAGTGCACTCTTTAATAAACCCTGGGCCTCATGCAGCAATATTCTCTGAAAATGTTCTCTTAATTTTCTGGAAAGAGAAATTTAAGAGAAGTCAACTCCAGATGCACCAGATGCTCTTAACCACTCAAAGGTTGTTAGAGGAAGAACTTCTGCAGAAGTGAAACTGATGTATTATTAGATAAACTTCAACGAAGTAAATGTGATTTCAGGAAGATGCATTTAAGTATTAAAAGTATAAGTACACATGGAAAAAGGTTTAATGAATTTAATAAATCAAAATGATGTAAATATTAAGTAATAATAATTACTATTATTTTTTGCATGAGAAATGACTTACACAAAAGAGATAGTTGCCAATTAAAATTCTAATTAATCAACAAACTGTTTCAGATGCTCTTAAATATTTTCATATTTTTGGTTTATTTGAAAAAATCATCTTTGTAAAGTAGTTATCTAAAAATAGTAGTGGAATAGAGAGTACAATATTTCCCTCTGAAGAGTAGTAGAGTAGAAGTGGAAAGTGGCATGAGATTAAAATAATCACGTAACCTCAGATTTGTACTTCAGTACAGTATTTGAGTAAATGTATGTAGTTACACTCCAGCTCTGGTCAGCAGAGGGACACACAGTAACTGAAATCACAGTATTTGGGATCAATGGGCCGAGTTCAATAGTATCCCTTGACCCCTGAAATGTAATAATCCAGTCTTTATAATTCCTCGAAAAGTGCCATCTAAATTGGATTAAATGATATTAATTGATAATATTTTTTAAATGTTCCTCAAAGATAAAACATATTTTCCCTGGTGTTGAACAACAGTTTGTGGCCTGTGAAAGCGAATCTTTTTCTCTTATCCTGGTATGAGTGTTCTCAACCACTCGTA
Organism: Plectropomus leopardus; assembly: GCF_008729295.1. Taxonomy (NCBI): domain Eukaryota; kingdom Metazoa; phylum Chordata; class Actinopteri; order Perciformes; family Serranidae; genus Plectropomus; species Plectropomus leopardus. The sequence continues at coordinate 4,170,486 of NC_056479.1, read as the reverse complement.
AAATTTTCTCTTACCTAACAGAAAAGCAAAAATAAGAAAGCATTTACGAATCCCCAAAATCAGTAGGTATTAACAAAATAATAACAAATCCTGGATATGAAAAATAAGAGAAAATCTGTTTGTATATAGTTTTTTGTATAAGGCTCTTTGTTACACTTGTTTCATATTCACTTTGACCACTTTTACTCCTCAAAGTTGATTCATCTTGGAACTTTATGTTTTCATTATTCACTCGTAGAAACCAGATGTGACAGCAATGTGGACCCTCTTACTCTGAGGCCTCAATGTGCCACTGGACGATGCCCCCAGGAACGTCTCTCCGTAAGTCCTCATAGCTGACTCTTAAAGGAGCACAAAGAGCTGTTGGGGAATGTGCTTTGTATTTTACAGTATCTCACTGAGAGTCAAATAAAGAGTTTTAAGCTGATGTCATCCCTGTGAGTCCAGTAAGACAGGCTGCAACAGTGACAGCTTGGTGTGTGCCAGCAGCTTAGTTCAAGAAAGAGAAAAGCACCCGTCATTTCCAAGATTGATTTATTTAAGGTCAAAACATGTTTTAGGCCCATTCATGCTGTTAAAGCTGCTAAACACAGGTGCATGTGAAGTGAAAACGTATTGGGTAAGGCTGGAAGCAGTGGAGGCTGGACATATGACAGTGACAATATAATGTGTGTCAGCATTTCCATGTTGAATGTTGTTTTTGATTGGTTTAATTACACACTATTACACAAGAGGGTGTGCTATAACGTCATTTAAACACGACATTGATGCGGTTGGTCTACAAGCATCACTGAAGGCATTAGATCTCACTTGTTTATGACAGCGGATCAAGTTTCTTTTGTTAAGTTAACAAACTTAAGGCACTCTTTTTAAGCTGGGTTCGACAGGCTTGATCAGCAAGTCACATCTAGAGGCTGCTGGTGTTTGTGTTTAACCATACGTGTGTGACATCCATTGCCAGAGTTATTGCTCTTTCATATATTTTCTCTTACTGTAAGAAAGCACCGTCAGCCCGTTGGTTCCTTATGAAGTTTGGTCTATAAACTGCATTACTGTTACCACAAAATCCGAGGCGTTGTTTTAGGATTATTTGTTAAATCAAAGATCAGGGTTAGATTATTTCATTTACATTACAATTACATTACAGAGGGTGTCATATATCCACCTAATCCAGTGTTATTTTACAATCTCTTTTAGGTAGAAAACTTCTCGAGTCACATGAAATCAAACGCTGCTGAGCACACATTTTAGCCACATAAAAAAGGCTCAATATCTATCTATCTATCTGTCTATCTGTCTATCTATCTATCTGTCTATCTATCTATCTGTCTGTCTGTCTGTCTGTCTGTCTGTCTATCTATCTATCTATCTGTCTATCTGTCTATCTATCTATCTGTCTATCTATCTATCTATCTGTCTGTCTGTCTGTCTGTCTGTCTGTCTGTCTATCTATCTATCTTTCTATCTATCTATCTCGATATATCTATTTATATCTATCAATCTATATCTATATATATCTATATCTCTATTTATTTATCCATCTATCTATAATAGATAGATAGATGGATAGATAGATAAAGAGGGTGAAGACATAAATGTATTTTTTTTTTAGATTTTGAATTTTTTTTTCTAATTTTCAATCAGGTAATTGCACTAAAATCAGACACATAATTATTCAGAGCTGAGTATTTCTATATGAGCCAGCTGTTAAATACTTATCAGGCATAAATAAAGTCATTAGTGACTTATAAACTATGTCTAAAAATTGTCTAATTAATTATGATACAATCACAGAGCCTCGTGACTTGCCTTCAGGGAGTCTCAGTGTGCTTGAAATGAAATGCTTCTTTTTATCTAATGACGCCTGAGAGCCTCTCCAACACTTTTCAACCTCTAACTTTTCAAGTAGCAGTGACTGGGTGGTTGCCAGGTGTCAGGGGTTCTTCTCTCTCAAGTTCTCTTTGTTAATTCATTACTTAACTATTTACATCACGTTTTCTGCATCTAGAAAACACCGTTAGAGGAGACACTGTCTCAAAGTGAGCACTGCTGTTCCCATTCCAACGATAGATTCATGAAGCTGAGAGAGACTACAGAAACAAAAAGACGCAGAGTTCATGGAGACACTGTGGAGTCGGTGTGATGCAGTCACAGGAGTCTGTGGGAGTTGCAGTAATTTGACAAAACATTGACATGAATTTTGCATCATATTTTTCGCGATATGCAGCACGACTGCATTAGTAACAGATTTGCAGCGGGTCTCTTTCCTGTCATATGGGACACAATGGGAAAATGATTCCCAATTGTCTGCTGCTTTTAACCGTTTGTTGTTGTTAGCGGGCTGACGTGGTCTCGTGCATCTCAGAGTGAGACACGTCTCCCTCTCAGCTGCTGCCTCTGTTTGACATGTTAAAATAAATTGGCCGTGCCTTTATTTGTCACAACCTCAAGACAAACTGTGCGGTGGACTGCCATTTGTTTGAGATCTGAGTCGTTTTGAACTGGTTCGGTTCGAGACTGTGCCTTTTTTGGGAACCTTCTCTTTGTTGTCATTCACGCTTGCTGTCATGCTGTTGAGTGTGTGTGTTTCTAGGAGGGAGGCATGGTGGGAGGGCACAGCCCACTGTGACTACGGACACCCAAAGGGAGCGGCGGAGAAGAAAATCTAGATTTGCATTTCAAAAAAATCACCCGAAACGACAAATTTAAAGTTATTGTTAAAATCAATTTATGCCCAGAGAGATGCATATTCTATCATTTATAAGACTCAGATAATTTGTGTTGTTGAAATATCCTTCATATCTTCAGTAGAGGTTATGAGTGTGTCTCCCTGCTGGAGCTCATTGCTCATGGCTCGTGGATTATGGCTCGTGGCTCGTGGCTCGTGGCTCGTGGATCATGGCTCGTGGCTCGCGGCATGACAAAACAATGGTATTGGATGATCGGGGAATGAGAGTGGGCTGAATGTTTTTCCCATCCATTTCAAGTTGCTTTCAAATGATCTTTAGGATTTACTGTAACCCCCCCAAAAAACAAGTAAAACCCAAAACAAATCTGTATTAGGTAGATTAATCCTCTTAATTATCTTCAAGGGTAACTTGTTTTGGTTGTTTTGGACCTGAACAATTTGTCAAGTAGCCTACACCCGCCCCCCCGTCCTGTCCTCTGAGCCAAAATGTCCGCCCGGTGAGAAAGATCAGGTTTAAAGAGAGGATAATGAAGATCAGGGCAGGGTCATGGCTGAAATAACAGTCAGTCACGGTCCACACGTGTACGTGCTGTGTGAGTGTGTCTGTCACATGCACAGAGAGACAGTTGTTTTCATACCTCTCTGTTTATTCTGTGTGTGTGTGTGTGTGTGTGTGTGTGTGTGTGTGTGAACGCTGTGTTTAGTCCCATCCACTGAGTTAAGTTACCATCCGTTTCTTTAGGTGAGGCAGAGGCAGATGATCAATGCTTCAGCCTCTGAGGGCCCCATCAATGCACAGCTCAGGTGTGTGTGTGTGTGTGTGAGAGAGAGAGAGGGCTAAATGGTTGTCCTTACATACATACACACACACACACACACACACACACACACACACAGACAAACTGTATATTGAGTTGTCAGGTGGGAGCCTTCGAGGATACACACCAAACCCAGATCATTGTATGTGTGTGTTGGTGTGTCCCCCCTGCAGTCTCTGTCCAACTGGTCAATAAAGAGCCATTCCACAGGATTTACTGGTATTTACCAAGGGACCAGCACAGACAATTGTCAGTCAATCCAACTGCACCAATTATCAGCCAGTAAATAGACGGCTGAGCGGTCAGCTCAGAGTGCGAACCAGCAGCCATGTTTTTATGAGCTCATGTGCGTGTGTTGACATCACGGTAGCAGCGTCAGACAGAGCACACGCAGGGGGATACCTGCATCGTAATACATAGACGCAAAACTCCACTTTGAAGTGGCAATAGATCATGTGACTTGAGATAAGAATGTGTTGTGCCTTCTCCGTACTTTAGTCCTAATATAAACTATTCAGCTTCTCAGTATCAAGATGGTCACAAGGTCACTTTGCCACCATTGAATGAAACTCAGTGATGATATTCTACTAGATTATTCTTATTGTCATTAACCCTTTGAAACCTGAGCAATTTGGCTTCAATTCTTTCAAAAATGTGAAAAGAAATGTTTCCGAAATTTGAAAAAAGGAAAAAAAAAAAAAACAACAAAAAAAACAAAACAAGAAAATTACCTGAAATTAAGAAAAAAAAATGTTTAAAAGAAGTTTAAAAAAGAAAAAAAGGGCATGACCTCAAGAAAGTGTTAAAAAAAAAAAGATCTACTTACTTCAACCCTTCACCTAAATCAAATGGACTATTTCCAGTAGGCAACGACAGATTATCTGCCTGGCCGATTATCGGGGTCGAAATTTTATTCCATTTATCGCCAATAAAATTCTGTCATTAAACGTGGAAAGAGTGTCAGCATGGGAGGAACCTTTACTATTTAAAACCTCAGGGAGCTATTTTTATATAGATTTTTTAATGTAAATTCTCAGATGACTTTATAAAAAAGTTGCTGACAACTTTCTGTATATGATGTTGAAAGTCTTAGTTTTGAGTAAACATCAAGTTTTGTGTTGGAATTTGTTTTATTCCAAATTCTTAATACCGACAGAAAGATCTTTTTATTGTAAATGTATATCGGTTTCATATATCAGTTATCCATCTCATTAACTACTAAAAAATCGGTATCAGGCAGCAAATATTCATATCCAATATCAATCATCCCCTAATTTCCAGTAGGTGAGTGAGTGAATCTGGCATGGAGAATCTCCTCCTGTGTTTTAGACATGTGAAGGAAAAGGAAAATCTACAGAAGTCAAAGCAGTGGGTGGTAAAAGGTTACTTTGGGCTTTGGCTTCTGTGACATTGGTGTTCAGTGCATGTAAATAAGTTTATTTGTCAAGATATGTTGGATTGTTGAGAGAACAAAAAGTCTGTTAAGCTTTACAGAGCAGAAACATGTTGGAATGATCAAAAGAACCTGCTGTTAATTCACACAAATTGATTCCAAACAGTCAAAAGTGGCAGAGAAGCATAAAGCAGCTTCAAACCGTGTGGAGGCCTCGACGGCCTCCTCCGCCACAGAACTGAGGAGCTGTTTGTCATTTGGCGTCTGCAGCCGCAGCGACCGCTGACGTGTGTGCAGACAAAGCGAGACCAGTTATTGATGAGGGGACTGAATATGAACACAGTGTGGGCTCGCTGGTCTCCAGATTGGTGAAGAAATGAGCTGAAATCTTTCCAGTGGTGCTTTGACTAACTGGAGAGTTTTGTATTTATAACAACTCATTTTCACAGCCACAAATATTACAGTTGAGCAATGTTATTAGAGATCCGGGTTCAGTGAGGTGTTCAGTGTTTCTGCCACATAGTGCTGCAAATACTGGATCAATCAAACATGTCAAAGGCTGTAACCAATGATTATTTCCATTATTACTGTTGAATTCGCTGATTATAATCTCTGGTAATTGTTTAATTTTTTGGTCTTTAGAATGTCAGACAAAAGAAAAACAAAAAGTCCATCACAAGCTCCAAGAGCCCTAATATAATTGCTTGTCCAAAGCCACAAAATATCCAAAGAGTAAGAAAAAAGAGGTCTCTTTTACAAGACACATTCCAGTTAAATAAAGGTTAAATGATTAAAAAAAAAACCCGGTGGCTTTTGGCAGGGCACTCCTACAGGGAAGGTCCCTCATCAACTGTCACCATGTGATTAGTTCGGAGCGAGCACGGGATGCGTTTTTCTGACATTTTTGACAACAGACTAAACTGATGTTTTTATGACATTTTGATGAAAAACTATACTATGACGTTTCTGCGATATTCTTTTCAACACACCATGACGTTTTCATAACATTTTTGATGACATACCATGTGACGCCGTTTTCAAGACATTTTTCTTGGCGTACTATACTATGATGATTTTTGTGATATTTTAGATGACAAACTAAACTATGATGTTTTAAACATTTTAACGACATACTATACCATGATGTTTTCATGACATTTTTTACTAGATACTATCCTAGCATCTGTGCTGTTTTTATGACGTTTTCCATGATATTTACTATAATGTTTATAGGACATATTTGAAGACATATTATACTATGATGTTTTGATGACATTTTTGAAGACATAATATAATGTGACGTTTTGATGGCATTTTTACCACTAGCTATATTATGACGTTTTTACGACAATGTTGATAACATACATTAATATATTTAAATAACATTTTTGATGACGTACTATACTACAATGTTTTGATGACATTTTCGAGGACATACTATAACACAGCTTTTTTAATGGCATTTTTGATTGCAAAGTACACAATGATGTTTTCATACTTCTGAAAACATACTATACTCTAACTTTTCATGTTATTTTTTATGACATACTTAACTATTATGTGTTTATGACAGTCTTGACAACACAGTAGACTGTGATGTTTTAAAGACATTTTGACATATTATACTATGACGTTTTTTCTGACATTGTTAAACATACTAGACAGTGACGTTCCTATGACGTTCTTTTCAAAATACTGTAGCATGACCTTTTCATGACATTTTTGATGAGAGACTATGCACTGCTGTTTTCCTGACATTTTCCACAACAAAATATACCATGCCAGTTTTGTGATAGTTTTGAAGACATACTACACCATGCCCTTTTTATGACATCTTTGATGACATGCCATACTATGATGTTTTGATGACATTTTGGAGGACAAAATATAATGTGATGGTTTATCTACAATCTACAATCTACAATTTCATTTAGCAGACGCTTTTATCCAAAGCGACGTACAACACAAGCAAGAATTTAGACTTAAGGAAAAAACCCTTAGTAAGTGCAAAAAGTGCTTCAGGTGTGATTGGTCACAGGTATTGCCGTCTAGTGGCAGAAGAAGTGCCGCACAGCCCCCCCCCCCCCCCCCCCCCCCCCCCCCTTTTTTTTTTTATTTATTTATTTTTTTTAGAAACCAAAGTAATAACCAGTAGTGATCTCAGCATCTGAGATTCAACAATCTCAGTGTCACTACTTATGATGACAGTCAACATACAACATCACACAACTTTGTCAGTGCTATCATTAGGTGCTGGGTTTTGGACCTTCTGACTTAATTTACCCCAAAGGGCAAAGCGGAGAAGAGTCAGGTTTAATGGCATTTTCAACACAAACAATACCATGGATTTTTATGTCATCTTCAACCACATACCATAGTATTATATTTTTGTGACTTTTTTGAAAGATCCTTTACTGTGATGTTTTTAAGAATTCTTTCGAGGATATACTATGGTATGATATTTCCATGGCGGTTTTGACCACATACTATATTATGATGTTTTCATAAAATTTTTGATGACATAATATACTATGATGTTTTTTCTGACATTCTTGACAACAGATTAAACTATGATGTTTTTATGACATTATGATGACAAAATATATTTCGTTTCTGCGATATTCATTTAATACAATGCCATGATGTTTTCATAACATTTTTGATGACATACTATGTGATGCCGTTTTCAAGACATTTTCCTTGACATACTATACTATGACAATTTTGGTGATACTTTAGATGACAAACTATAATATGAACTTTTAATAACATTTTGATAACATATGATGTCTTAATTACATTTTTACAACATACTATACCATGATGTTTTCATGACATTTTTTACAAAATACTGTCCTAGTATCTGTGCAGTTTTTATGACATTTTTATGGCTTTTATTTACTATGACATTTATGTGATATATTTGAAGACATAATATACTATGATGTTTTGATGACATTTTTGACGACATGCTACACGATGATGTTTTAATAACATTTTAACAACATACTATACCATTATTATTTCATGACATTTTTTGCAAGATACTGTCCTAGGATCTGTGTGATTTTTATGACATTTTCCATGACATTTACGATGATATTTTTATGACATATTTGAAAACATATACTATGATGTTGTGATGAAATTTTTAAGGACATAATATAATGTGACGTTTTGATGGCATTTTCACCACAAGCTATATCATGACATATTTACGACATTCTTGACAACATACTATAATATGTTTTAACAACATTTTGATGACATACAATACTATGACGTTTTTATGACATTTCATAACAACATATTAGGGAATAATGTTCCTATGACATTCATACTATACCATGACATTTTCATGACATTTTTGATGACATACTATTCTATGATGTTTATATGGCATTTCTGACAACATTTCATACGATGATGTTTTGAATACTAACTATACCATGACCTTTTTATGACATCTTTGACAACATACTATGATGTTTTGATGACATTTTCGAGGACATAATATAGTGTTGCGTTTTAATGGCATTTTCACCACAAACTATACCATGCTTTTTTTATGTCATCTTTGGACACATGCCATAGTATGACGGAGGATTAGGGCCACATTAAGGAAAAAAAAAAATTAATTATTTACGAGATTAAAGTCATGAGTTACGAGAAAAAACTCATTAACGAGAAAAAAGTCATTATTTAATGAGAAAAAAGTCATTATTTACGAGATTAAACTCATTATTAACGAGAAAAAAGTCATTATTAATGAGATTAAACTCATTATTAACGAGAAAAAACTCATTATTAACGAGAAAAAAAGTCATTATTAATGAGAAAAAAGTCATTATTAACGAGATTAAAAAGTCATTATTAATGAGAAAAAAGTCATTATTAACGAGAAAAAAGTCATTATTAACGAGATCAAACTCATTATTAACGAGAAAAAAGTCATTATTAACGAGATTAAACTCATTATTAATGAGAAAAAAGTCATTATTAACGAGAAAAAAGTCATTATTTATGAGAATAAAGTCATAATATTCAAACCTGCTGCTTTTGGAGACACTTGTTAACATGAGGGCTACGGAGGATTTGGTTGAGTTGCATTTTAGGATAGGTTTCACAAACAAGGAGATACTTAATCTTTTGGCACATCAGCATCACATTATCATAAGTATCAGGACTTTAAAAAGAATATGCAAGAAATTGCATCTTTTCCGGCGAAAGAACCAGTCGGACTTGGAGGATGTTGCTGCTTTTCTGGAGGGGGAAATGGCTGAAACTGGTCAACTGCAGGGTTATCGTTGGATGCATCTACGGGCTATTCAGAGGGGTTTCGTTGTGTCTCGAGAAACAAATCCTCCGTAGCCCTCATTTCATGGTCTCCAAAAGCAGCAGGTTTGAATATTATGACTTTATTCTCATAAATAATTACTTTATTCTCATTAATAATGAGTTTAATCTTGTTAATAATGACTTTTTTCTCGTTAATAATGACTTTTTTTCTCGTTAATAATGAGTTTAATCTCGTTAATAATGACTTTTTTCTCGTTAATAATGACTTTTTTCTCGTAACTAATGACTTTAATCTTGTAAATAATTAATTTTTTTTTCCCTTAATGTGGCCCTAATCCTCCGTCGTACCATAGTATGATGTTTATATGACTTTTTTTTTTTTTTTTTTTACAATATCTTATACTATGCTGTCTTTAAAAAAAAATAAATAATATATGATATTTATTATTATATATTATGATGTTTTTTCACAATATTTTTGGGAGACATAATATACTGCTATGTTTTGACACTTATGATGACAAACTATACTATAAAAACTATTTGTAGCTGTAACCTGGTATGAGATTGTCATGATATTTTTGATGACACGCTGTATTTTGATGTTTTCATTACATTTTTGACAACACACTATGCAATGTCTTTTTTTTTAAAAAACATTTTTGACGACATAGTATACTGCGATGTTCTTCATGACATTTTGACAGCATACTGTGCAATGACTTTTTCATGACATTTTTGATGACACTACACTTTGACGTTTTAATTATATTTTTTGTGACATACCATGTTATGACATTTTTGTGACATTTTTGATTACCTCCTAAACTATGACTATGACTTTTTCATGATATTTTTTTATTGACATAGCATACTATGACTTCTTTTAGATTTTTTTACCATATAGTATACTATGATGTTTTTATGACATTTCTGAAGACGATCAATCAACCATACCAACTTGCCTATAGCCTCTTATACACGGATATGTCCACTGGCGATTAACGTGATTAAAAAAAAAGTACAGTCCTTAATTGCATATCGGTTATGGCATTAACAGACCCAGTTCATAATCAGTTAAAAATAAGACAGACTTTGAATTGTTGGTTAAAAAACTTTTTCCAGTGTGGATACTTTGCCTTACAGAAACACTCTGTATTTAACTCCAGTTCTCACAATATTTCATTCAGTTTCATGCACAAACATGAAGGGCTGTTGGCTGGAGGCCGTCGTTGTCCTTCGTGGCCCTTCTCCTCTGCCGTAGCCTTGGTGTAAATGTGTTGTGTAGATAAAAGGGGCCGAGCTGACAGCATCTTATCAGAGGGCTGATAGCAGCGAGCTGGCTGGAAAATCCCCTCCAGCTCTGATTCCTCTCCTCTGCTCTCCTCTCATATTATCATAACATGCACACAGGAATATAATGTTGCTGCTGTGACCTCCAGCTTTTGACCCCTGCTTGAACTTTTATGTCTTAACAGCAATGACTGCAGCAGTTGCATTATGATGCCAATGCTCAAGTGTCTTGAGCTGCAGTTCTTCCAATGGCCACTAGATGCTGCCTTCAAAAAAAACCCTTAAGGGCCAGATGCACAATGTATGGACAAACACGTTTGTCAGCTGAACGCAACTTGCCCACTTTCTGCGTCTTATAAAGTAAGCAGACCTTTTCCCAGTGTTTCAGGCTTTTCTCCACATTTCAGAACACAGATTTGTTCATCATGAAAACTGCAGAGAGCACAACATTTTGCAAAGTGTCAGTTTAGTTTGTTGCCCACAATTGTCTGTGTGTTGCAGCTGGCTCCAGCATTGCACAGCAGCTGACACTATACCACGAAGCTCCAAAATTTGACATAGTCTGTGTGCTTTTACGCATGCTGCTGCAGTTGCTTCATTGAGAGGTTCGGCCAGGATTTGATGTTGAAGTATTCATGTTTTGTATTCGTATGGCCCAAACTGTATTTGAATCAATGGAAAAATCTTTTTAGAAGTGTAAAGGTCCCATCTCAAGAGAGGCATCTTTCAGACAAGCGACACACTTGCTTAGTATCTGGAAGCATTTGATCTGACCCCAAATCAATGTCATTGTGTAGAAGAAAAAAAATCAAAACACAAGGGATTATGATTAGTAGGATATGGATGTCGAGAAGTAAATCCAGCACTTCCTCATGCTGGCAGTCTGAGAAGGTGTTCAGACCGTCAGCAGCCTCGTATTAAAACAATGCAAGGGCTGCTTTGGTGGAGGCATGTTGTGTCAGGTACCAGTGAGACAATGTAATCTGATCTCGGAAGTCCAGTTGGAGTTCCAGATTGCTGCACGTAAAGGCTTATCATGTGCCAAAACAATGCACAGCCATTTATAACACTCAGCGACAGGATTTTAAGAGTCCCAGTAGGAATACAGCGTTCAAAGAAACCTACCAGGAATGCGCACTTTCACCAGCTCAGTCCCCGAAAAAGAAATGTTTGCATTGTGCGTTTCTGCAAATCATGCATCTGTTACGTTTGCATGTTCAATGTAGTATGATAATGTTTCTAAAGTGAAATGTAGTAAATGAGCAGACTTTGACATTTAGGTGGAGGGCGTGTCAACAAGGTGAGATGCTAAAAGTACCAATAGGCATCAAAAGTGTTTTTTTTTTGTTTTTGTTTTTGTTTTTACAGAAATCTCATTGTTTTTTTCTGGCTAGATTGTACCACATACCAGATATTTTGAGCCAGGACATGATCTTTTTCTAACCATAACCAAGCATTTTTTGTGCTCCAATCCAACTTTTATGTTGAAACATAAAGTTGCAAAGTGACATAGAAATGTAACATCCATGGTTTGCAGAAACGTTCAATGTCAGCATTTTATTCTGGCAATTGGGTTGCTTGCAGATAATTAAAAGGCCAATGCAGCGTCCTGCAAATGAAGTTGCTTTTGTTGGCACTGCTGATATTTCAAAAACTATTTTGGTAACTACAATGTTGTGATAGTTAATGGAACCAGTGGAAAAGCTACAGAAATGAAGACCAAGTTGAAAAATATAGCAGGAAGCCTTCATGAACATCCATGTTTTCATATGACTGTGAAAACATGGATGCTTTACACACATCTCCCCCCGTGTGACCTGAACCTGTTTTGTAAGATCACGTGTCCCTAACTTATGACTACCTCTGACTTCTAATAAGTTCATTGTTGAATGTAATGGCATGTTTCCACTACATGGTACCAGCTCTACTCCACTCTGCTCGCCTTTGATATCGGGTACTTCTCTGGGGGTAGTTTTCCATTAGAAGATAGTACTGTCTCAGTGTAGGTGATCGTCATAGTGATGCCGTGCGAAACTGCTGTGATGTCATCTTCAACGCAACACACATATATGCACAGGGTTAGGGTTAGGAGATAAACAAAGGAGGACCACGGCGGGATCTTTCTGGTTGCCATTTTGGGAAAGAAAAAAAAAAAAGATACAAAACTGCGGCCGCTACAATAGCTTGGCTGTTTAGAAATGGCGGGCATGGGTTTGCGCTGTTCAGGGTATTCCGGTATTGCAGTGTTTCCACGTCACCCATTAGTACCTCATAGTATCCTGTCAAATTTTTGGAACCCCAGGAGAGCAGGTACCAAAAAAGAAGGTACCAGGGACCAGGTACTTTTTCCTAATGGAAAACCAAAAAAGGCAAGTAGAGTAGAGTGGAGCTGCTACCATGTCGTGGAGACACACCTTAAGTGGACGTTTCTGTCAGATTTGAAGATATTCCTTCAAGGTGTTCTTAAGATATTGCTTTCATGATGGATGCAAAGTCATAGTGACCTTAACCTTTGACCACCAAATTTTAATCAGTTCAGATTGTGCCAAATTTGAAAAAGAAAATCACTCAAACTGTTCTTCAGATATCGTGTTCACAAGAATGAAATAGAAGAGATCCCAATGACATTGATCTTTGGCCTATGACCACCCAAATCTAATCAATCATTGAGTCCAAGTGGATGTTTGTGCCAAATTTGCCACAAGGTGCTCTTGAGATATCACATTCATGAGAATGGGATAGACAGACGACCTTAAAAGATAATCCAAAAACATTGTGACTTCAGTGAAGCTGAATGAAAAAACGAAAAGAAACTCATTCAACTAGTCCGCCTACCTGTCATCACATAACACCTCAAAAATGGTAAAAAGTACGCAGCAATATGGCTGACCACACCAGCCGAATGCAGTTTAATTTAATTATCAGATTTATTAAATTTAAAACTGGTGCCGTCAAAACATCATAAACGAAAAATGTGAAAAAAGTGGAGACTCTGATCTCCTCCATCAGCTGAGACATGTGTGTGTGTGTAAATGTTATTAATAACGCTTAATAAATGTTGTTATGTGTCTGCATCAGTGGTTCAGGTTTCACAGTTAATGCAACAACGTCAGCAGTCTGGACATGCAGCTCCTCTCTGTCTTCCACTCAGCCGCGCCTCCCGCTCAATCTCTCTCCTATATCATCTTTCATGATTTTCAAAAAGCCACTCATTACACACACACAAACACACACACATCGCCACTCTTTTCCAGGAATCCTGGAGCATAACTTCCTGGTTCTGGAGTCATTTGACCTGTCTGATAGGACTGTTAGAGGAGACGGACAGACAGAGAAAGCAGGAAAAGACACTCATTTGTCCATCAGACAGCTGCGTTTCTCTTAAGCAATATCTAACAGTCGCTGTTCTTTCTCTGCTTTCCAGTCATGCTTCTTAATTAACCTCGATCCTGGACTGTGATACATCCTGGAGGGACGACCCAAATATGCAGACCAGAAGTCAGAGACAGATAGTTTGAGGTGTAGGTCTTAGCTGATTCTCAAATTCCACTCCTGACCTGAGATAAGACAGAAACCAGGCGGAGGCAGCTGAGAGGTCATGACCCCACTGGAGGTATGAAGGTCAGTCTATCAAGAAGCAGAGTCCCTGGAAACAGGGAGAGAATCACTTTACTAGATGTGTTGGTGAATCCCAAAAATCAGTGGGTACTAACAAAATAAATCCTGGCTACGAGCAAAAATAAGAGAACATTTGTTCTTATAGTTTCTCGTATGAGGCCCACTGTTTGGCTCTCTGTCATGGCATAACCGTTTCAAAAAGATATGTAAGTCTGTTAGTACCTCGCCGACTGTATTCTGTGATCAGCGTTCAGACTTAGTTTCAGCTTCCACATGATTTTAGAGCACTGAAGAGGCAACAGCTACACTTTCAATGTGTTCAGTTCAGTAAGCTTTATTGACATGATTGTCAGGTGGACAACGCGCCAAGGAAAATACCATTCATCAATCCCACAAAATAATTTCTTGATGATTCAGTAGGCATGTTTCCATTATAGAGTTGCACAAAACTTCAACGATATTTTCGAAATGTCGATAAATCACAATTGCGAAATGATATAATAAATTCCCAAGGAGCATGAAGATGGATTGTTCAAAATATTAGCAGCTTTATTTCTATTGCAGCCTCTGCACTAGCCATCATTATTTGCAATACAAGGCGACGTAGGCGTGTTATGCGAGCGTTAAGGGTAAGGGAAGCCCCTTATACGTGAGAGTGGCCATGTTTGAGGGATTTCTGAGAGGTGGTAGTCACATTTCACAGAGGAATTAAGGATATCAAAACTCGGACTATCTGCTTAACTTTTGAAGAGTTATGTGATACCGTAACAGCTCTTGTAGCTCCTGCTGCATCATGAGGGAGCCAGTTCCTACTGACAAGCACATAGTCATAGCATCATGTGACCTAGAAAAGCCAAAAAAGTGTTTCCATTGCAGTTTTGAAGATTTTTCGAATCACCTGAAATACTACCTTATACAAGTGTAAAAACTTTTTGGGGATAAATCGGAGTTTTTTCGAGATTGAGGTGTTTTTATTAGGCCTATTTTATATTAACACTTTCCAACTGCACAATCTGAGGGTTAATAGAAACCTGCCTACTGTGTCTCAAGTTGTGGCAGACCCTCAGAGTATTTTTGATTTTTAGAGCCTTTTATGCTCTTTGAAATCTGAAATGACAGAGTAGAGCAGGTTAAAGTACAGGTTCCTTATTTCAGTGAATGTTTTACTTTGTTGTGCATCTCTGTCTCAACCTATGAAACAGTGGCTACAGTTTCAGTTTTCATTTGGTTGCCTTGAATGTTTTTGGCAGCCTTTTTTGACTGTCGGTTTGTTGAGCCTGTAGTTGTTTAGGAATTGTCTCTGTCCTCTGTCTCTTAATAGAAGAAAGACATTTTTGCCAACTGAAAAACTCTTTTTAGGGTCAGATAACTTTCTTTGGTTTTTGGTTTCATCTTTCGAGGGCTCCAAATAGTTTTGTTTTTTTTACATTGTGCTACGAATTGTTTTATTCTGATTGGTGTTTGGAGGGCGGTGTTGTGGTCAGAGCGTGTCTGAGAGGGACTGGAGGGGGCAGTTAGCCTCAGCATCAGCTGGCATAGGGGACTCTTTTCTGGGCTAAGAAAAGAGTCCCAGGAAAGATTCAGCCCCCAAGATGGCCTAAATGGAGGCTGTCTCAGGGGCTGGGCTTAATGTGATTAAAAAATGCAAGTGCTCTCTTGTGAATGTTAATTATCAGCGGGTGTCTGCATAAGTCTGCTCTACATGCATTTGTTATTGTTTTTCTGTGTATGTGTATGTAAATGTATCTGCAGAATTCTGCATGGAAAGATCATGTGTTTGATGACTGAGTGCAGCCCATACTGTACAGCTCATTGGGCTGGATGAGACAAACAAAAAAACATAACATTTTCTCTTAATTGCATTTAGAGGTCTTTTAGCTTTTTGTTTTAGTGCATTCGCTGCCATGTCTTTCTGTATTTCAGAAATGTATCATAAGTTGGCTAGGCGTCAGAGGTCTGTGATGATACACCAGTAGTAGAAAAGTTATCAGATCTTCTACTTACTTTTCTCATTACTTTCTTTGTGGAATGGCACAGTTAAATAATCATAGATATTTATCAGAATTACTAATGCATTCATATGTTCATGTTACAGGTGGTAAAGGTGGGGATGTATATGCTGCCAGGTAGCTTAATCTATAATAATAAATCATAGTATATTAGTTGATTTCTAGTTTGAACCTGCATATGTAAAGTAACAATAATAATAGTAATAATGTTATCAAATAAATGTAGTGGAGTAGAAGTATGAAGAAGCATAAAATATAAATAATCAAGAAAAATACAAGCACCCCAAATTTGTACCAAATTGCAGTACTGGACCCTTGTTACGCCCCTCCCTCTGTCCTGGAGGCTCACATGACCTCATCAGGCAACTGGCCGATATGAGAAACTTGTTAGCTTGATTACACTCACCTGAGCCTTCTCAAGCTATAAAAGCTGTTCACCCGCGCTGTCCCTTCATCCAGACATCCACTCTGCATTGTTGGTTTAGGTTGGTTCATTTTCGTATGTCTTAGTTGAAAAAATTAGAAAAGGTTTTTACGAAATCTCTCGTGTGGACTTCCTCCTTGTCACATTTACTGAGCCAGTGTGTGACAAAAGGGGGACCTGATTGCAGACGAGCCCCAAATGGGGACTTAAGTGGGTAGAGGAAAGTGGGCATAATTGCATACTGAACTTTCATCTGTTCATTTCTGTGGAGTCAAATAAAAAACAAACAAAAAAAGAGAAAAAAAAAACCCCAGCATTCCGAAAGGCAGATAGGGTTGTTAACAAAAAGAAAAGTTGGCATTTTATTTTTCTGCAAACCATTGCCACATCAAAGTCAAAGTCAGCTTAATGTCAATTCTGACATGTTTATTAGACATTCAGGAATTGAAATTGCTTTACTCCCCATGCCCACAGTACAAACAGGTACAAAGAGAAAAAAGAGAATGAATGGAATATATATATATATATATATATATATATATATATATATATATATATATATATATATATATATATATATATATATATATATATATATATATATATATATATGATCAGACAATAAAAAGAAGAAAATATAGACATGATGTATATACATACCTACATACATATGCTTATATACATAAGGACAGAGATGGGGCGCTGCGTCTGCACGCACCGCCATCTACACTTAAAATTCACTTGAATGGTTTTTTTAAACGCAGATAAATCAAATTTTACTTTTCTTTACATCTCAGCAATGCCGTGTCTAACATGTGGTTAGGTTTTGGCACAAAAGCACTTGGTTATAGTTAGGAAGAGATGATGTTCTGGCTGAAAATACCCAGTTTTGGTGGCACGATTCCTGCAGAACACTCGAAAATGTCTTGTGTGTAAAAAGCAGCCACTTGGAGAGTTCCCGTGTGGAAAAACAGAAACGTGACTCAGAAACAAGCGGTTTGGTTGTTTGTTGGTCTCAAACAGTATTTTGCAGCTTTGCTGTTGTCTCACTAAGATGTCACACCAACATGCCCTGCACCTCCTGCTGACAAAGCCAGCTCATGTACTATGGCACTTTAGAAACACTGATATAATGCATATGAAACGCATACACAAGTAACATATCCATGGTTTGTAGAAGTGCGCGGTGCAAATATTTTATTCTAGTGATTTGCTGTAAAGGTCGCCTGAATTCCCATCTAATCTGCTAAACAGAAAGCTACAGATGAGCCCTTCCTGTGCAAAGAAATTATACTTAGACCAGATCTAAAATGATAATTGATTTAGTCAACTGACATAAAAATCATAATTTGATTTTGTATTCATTATTTGGATTCATTTGAGTCCATTTCCTGGCTCCAGCTCCTCATTAATGAGGACTTGCCTCTTTACTTTGTCTTATTCAATAGTAAACTGAACTCATTTAAGTGTTTGGTCTGCTGACAAACCATGCACTGTGATTACATCACCTTGAGCTTTATGTAACTGTAGGCGGTTTTCCATTAACCCTAAAATTGCACACATTGAAACTGCGAATATGAAATATGCCGAACGGAAACATGTCAGTTTTGAAAAAAAAAACAAACCAAACCCTCCCACTTATGACAAAGAAGTTTTTAGTCTCATGTGGGTATTTTGGGTGATTGGAAAAAGCCATACATTTTTTTGGCTTTTCTAGGTCACATGATGCTATGGCTATGTGCTTGTCAGTAGGAAGTGGCTCCCTCATGATGCAGCAGGAGCTACAAGAGCTGTTATTACATCACATAACTCTTTGAAAGTTTTGAATCCACAATTCCTCCGTGAAATCGTGGACTATCAGCTCCCAGAAAGCTCCCATGACCGCTCCCACATTTTTTTCATTATCGCTCACAAAACACAACTACGTCTCCTTGGATTGGAAATAATGACGGCTAGTATGGTGGCTGCAATAGAGATAAAGCTGCTTATGTTTTTAACATCTATTGCCATGCTTCTTGGAATGCTGTTTTTTACTACAACCACTAATACAACAGAATTACTTTCCTTGACCTGGAAAGCATTGTGTTTATTGACAAGTCCATAAACTGATTTCCGTATTCACATCTGATCTGAATGTAGGCAAGGTTGAGAGAAGGTATCTTATTGACACCAGGTTTAATACATGAAAAACTTGTAATCACATGTGACTATCCAGGTAATATGCCCAGATACAGACCACATGGTCAAACCTTAACAAAGTCACACAAACTTCCGCAAAAAAAAGAAAAATAACAGAGTAGCCTCCAATTGCATGAATTTGAAAAACTTTGGAGCTCTGACCTTTTGACCTCGTTCTCTCTCCTGTAGTCTCTCCACCACCCAGACAGCCATGTGGGCGTCATTTAATCTCCTCCTTGCCCCGCTCTGTTCCTGCACACATTCTGCCCACTCTCTCTCCTTTCAGCCCCTCGCTGATCATTAACCTCCCTCCTTGTCGCACGCCCACGCCGCTCGTCCTGATTTCGTCCTGGCGGCGGGACGGCGGTGCGTCTGCTGTCAAGCCCTTCACAGAGGCTCTGGAGGGGAGAGAAATGGATGAGGGGTTCATTGGAGGCAGTCTAATGGGGGGCACGATCGGTAATGAGAAGGTGTGCAAACTGTGAAGTAGACACTCGGGACACGAAGGGATTGTACTGCTTGCCCTGAGAAGGTTAACCCTTTGAAACCGGGATCGACATAAGGTTTCTTGTGCTGCTTTCAGGCGCATTTCAGAAGCTATTGGACTCTTTGAAACCTGAGCAAAAATGATACATTTTTAAAACATGGGGATAAAAGCCATTACCAACTTGGAGAGAAAGGTCCCACAAATTGTAAAAAAAAAAAAAAAAAAAAATTAAATGTGACAAGAAAATGACCTAGAACTAGTTTAAAAAAGAGGGGAAGATTATTAGAAAATGATCCCCAAATAGGGGCAAATTTCCAGGAAACTATTTTTAATGATAGTAATTTTATAATTATGTACAGACAGAAATATAAGAGAATATATTTATTTCCAGCACTTTTTGAAGTCATTGTTCTTTTTTTCATCTTCTTTTTTTTTTTTTTTTTTTTTTTTTTTTTTTTTTTTGCATATTTTTGGTACCTTTCTTGTAACTTTTTAAAATGTTCTCCTCATTTTTGGGCCTTCTTATGTTACTCAGTGCCTTCTGCCCATGTATTTGAGAGAAATCAAACTAATTTGCTCAGGTTTCAGAGAGTAAAGAATATTAAAAGAAAGATAGAGAAAGTAAGTAAGAAAGAGACAAACCCCATGTTTAAGATCCAGCTATGTGGCCAGTTGCAGGCCATTGTTCAACACACGTCCACAGACAGAACATTGTGCTGTCTTTAAAGCTCGCCCGGCTTCCTGTCCTGCTGGACCGGCAGGGTTTGGCCCACCAGAAGGCCTCCTGTCTGCCTTAACCTCATTTCTATAACAGATCAGCTCATTCATTCAATTAGCAAACACACACTCTCACACTCGCACGTGCTCGTCCAGCCATAAGAAATCCATGGCCTCAGAAATCCAATTGTTGAAAACTAAACTGATTCCCAAACGTCTCTGCAATTGGGCTCTCTGATCGATAACGGCCTTTGGATCCATTAAAAGATTTCCAGCGTCCTGTAAGGAAAATGTGGAAAGAGGAGATATAGCCCAATCATTAGTCTTTAAAGTGACGATCGTTGTTATTGATAAGCTGAGAGAAAAGGGGAAAAGATGATCCGAGCTGATGGGAAACAGAAAACGTCGTTAAACAGAGAGGAGAGACAAAGCTCAGGATTGTCAGCGCTGGATGTTACAGTGGAGCTCAGAGAGTCCGTCAATCATCTAAAACTGACAGATTCAAATGTCAGAGTCGAGCAGCTGGCACTCAGCACAGTGTTAGACTCACTGTAGCTGCAATGTGTTCAGAGGAGATTTACAGCCAACATTCATAACGTGCTCAAACACGGGCAGAACGTCAAGCTTTTCAGCCTCGTATTTCCTCTTTATGTGCTACTACTTTATTATCATTTACCGCTAGATTCTTGAAAACACATTGCGTATGACTTCTGCAGTGGAGTTCAGGCCACGCTTAGATGAGAACGGCCCTACTAAAAATGGAGAAGTCTTTCCCTGTGTACATGAATCTTCAAAAACAGCTGAAAATGCTGTAGTATGCATGCTTGGCCTGTAATCCGCAGTTTAACTTTGTAATGACACACTGTAGAGGAACACTACATGCATGCGCATTAAGGTGTAGAGGTGGATTGATTATTTGACGCATGTAATGTGGGGCTGTGCAGTTAATCGAATTTCAATTTCAATTTTGGCTCTCAACAATTTCAAAAACAATTTACTCGAGAAAAAAAATATTTTTCCACATTCCATTTCGCAAGTGCACCTTTATTTTGTCTTGTGCCCTGAATGCCACGCACATGCCCATTTTCGCCCCTCCTTCCCTCAGCCTGAGCTCAACAGTTGCAGCCGATTATTCCAGTGAGGCGAGTTGTATCAGCGCGAGGAAAGATGACAGCAGAAGAGCAACAGCGTTTGGTGAGCAAAATAGGCAGAACAAACTCCTGTTGTGTGAGAGCACTATGATTTGGATATGAGGCATCTGATGTGGAGCAAAGAGAAATAAAATGCAGGATTTGCTACATGGTGGTGTCTGCACCACATGGCAACATGTCAAATATTTAATCATCTTAAGTTTGAACACAAAGTGGCCTATGACCAAGTAATAAAAGAAAAAACTAAGGAGAAAAGGACAATGCCATCGTCCTCAGCTGAGGACACATTATACAAAGCAACTCAATAGGAATTATATTAAGGAATTAAAAGAAGCTCGATGGGAAAAGTATTAACGGAAACAGAAGTTCATCTGTTTCTATGTTCAATAAATGTAAATAAATATTGACCAAAATAATCGTGATTATGATTTTTGTCATAATCAAGCAGCCCTCATGTAATCCATGTGTCAAATCTGCACTTTGCTGGAGGAGTGTGAATAAACTCAGCAGCACAAACACAGCTCACTAGTCCGCTATTGTTGTTATTGTTGTCCTCCTGCTTGCACATGGCTATTTGTCTGAAACATAATGTGTGTGTGCGAAGTGTGGCCGTGATGTCACCGTTCTCACAGGATCCGCGCATTGCCAGTTTACACAGAGACAGAAGTGGTTGCGTTTCTTAAACACCTTTTGAGGCCCCCAAATGCTGTTGTCATGTGCCAAAACATGTAGGCCCAGAGCTAACCGCATTGGTGTCGAAGGTTTACTCGAGATCAGAAACATCAGAAACATCAGACATTCAAATTTGGTAAAATCCAAGCAATTACTTTACTTTACTGTGTTTTCAGTGGCTTTTCAGCACCAAATGTGAGGACGGTGTAGGGAACCATCACTGTTTTTTCAAACAGGTTTTTAGATTTTTTTTATAATTTTTTTTTAGACATTACTATTTTCCCTCTTAAGTTAGTTGCCTGAAAAAAAAAAGTGAAAAAAAAACAAGTATTTTTTTTTTACTAAGACACTGCTGTTTCCAGCTATTTTTTAGGCCCTTAAAGCGGTTGCTTTTTAAAAAGACTGCTGCTTTACATGGCAGGACAAGCTTTTTAGGCCTGAAAGCAGTTGTTTTTGAAGCAATTTATTGCTGCTTTACCTGCTAGGATAGTGGTTCCAAACTGATTTTTTTTACTAAGACAATGCTGTTTTTCCTGGCGGCATTCTGGCCTTTTTTGACATTACTGCTTTTTCTGCCATGACAGTAGCCCAAAAGTGATTTTTTTTTTTTTTTTTTTTTTTTTTTTTTAGACATTCCTGCTTTTCCAGCTAGGATTGTGTCCACAAAATTGGGTATTTGAAGCCAAATAGCCAATATTTTCCAATAACCATAACCAAGTGATTTTGTGCCTAAAACTGACCACACATTAAGAGTGTTGTTGAAACATAATTTCAATGTATCTGCTACATAATTACATGTAACAGTAGCACATCTGTGGTTTCCAGAAATGTCCAATGCCATTTTTTTGTTAGTTGATTGGGTGGAGTCAAAATCAGAAATATAAATAATTTTCTCCAGTGAGGAAGTCATGAAGCAGCACACTGATAAACAATGCTATTTTTTTTTTTTTTTTAACTGTTAACCCTTTGAAACCTGAGCTGTCAAAAACAAACAAAAAAAACAATGGGCAGCTTCAGAAGAAATGACCCAAAAATACGCCAGAAATTAGTTAAAAGAAAAAAAATCCTGAAAATTAGCACAAAAAAAAACTTCAACAAAAAAACAAAATAAAAAGAAGAAAGAAATAAGTTGAGTTTAAAGAAAATTACCTTCAAAATATAGAGATAATAGTTATAGATAATAGTTATTTATGTAATAATAATAATTTTCAGGAAAATGTACCCTATTTTTTTAATTATTAGTAATATTAACTTCAAATACTTTGTCTTTCTATTTAAAAGCAAATTTTCAGGTAATTTAACTTGTCCTGTTTTCCCAATTTTCTGCCATTTGTGGGGCATCTCTTGCAGTTTTTGTCATTACCTTTTAAGCCATGTTTTCAAAAGACACCAAATCAATATGTTGTGATTTTAGAGGTTAAAATGCTTTAGAAACGGGCCTGAACGCAGCAGATCCAGGTTTCAAAAGGTTAAAAGGAGGGCCCAGGACCCCAAATACAACATGAGGTGTTGAATGAGACAAATCTCACTCTGGTGTTCATAGCACCAGCAGCAGTAACAGAGCTTGGTGACAGTAAAGACAGTATGCAACTGCAGGATTGTGACAAATGTTAGTGTATCAGTTTGAGGTGCAGTATAGTGCGTTTTAGGATGTGGTTTTGGAAGTGGAGCAGGTCGGTGTGTGCGTGTGAGTGTGTGTGTGTGAGAGAGAGATTTGGCAGTGAGGAGGTCTGGAAGCAGCAGGCCGACTCTCAGCTCCTCTTTTCTTCTCTGCCTCTCTCTTTGCTCTGACAGATCCGTGCTGATATCAGATTGATGGGCCGGTTTGATTGAAGTCTCTTTGTCGTGCTAATGTCACGGCGAGTGATGGATGAGGCGCGTGCGTCAGGGCGCGCGCGCGCGCAAACTACACTCCTCAACCGACCCCCCCCCCCCCCCCCCCCACCCCCACACACACTGGTCCCCCCGTTTTCTGAGACCGGCTGACAAACTTCTGTCCTCCGGTCACCATAGGCGACGCGACGAGCCACGTGACCCGCCTGCAGAGGTAAGAAAAGACGTGACACGGAAAAGAGAGAGAGAGGGGGAGAAAGAGAGTCGCGGAAAAGAGGAGAGCAGAGATTCGAGGAAAAAAACAGAATGGACGAGGACGGAATGTAACCTGTGTGGAGGTGATGAGGTGACTTTTTTCTGTCTTCTCGCGGTGTTTTCTGCTGTCACCGAGGAGCCTTTAGGAGCGCAGGTTGAGTTATTGACAGCGCAAGGCCTTCCGTGTACGCACACACACACACACACACACACACACACCACAGCAGAGCACATTATTCATGTGTGTTTGCGGTTTGTGGACGTGCAGGCTTTTTTTCTTGTGCATTTGGAAGTTTCTGCTGGTTTTATTTCAACAAATTATACTGAACATTTCCTATTTTACGCGGGTTTTTTTCCGAAAAAATTTCATTTTTTTTTTTTTTTTAATTATTTATTTTTATTTTATCCGTCCAACTAAAGGATTTCACAATCTCGGGAAACATTTATCATGGAAGTTTCCAAGTTTTGATGTTTTCCTGAACTCATTCCTGCTAACTTTTCCTTCAGACTCCTGTTTTTTTTTTTTTTTTTGGCTTAATTTTAAACTTTATCCAGTCCCATCGTGCCTCCGGTCTGCGCATGGACAACATGAACTCATTTGTGGAATACTCCATTTGTAACCGACCGGGAACCGGCGCGTACTCTGCGCCTAAATCTGGATACCACCATCATCACCATCATCTGCATCACCATCCTTTGGATCAGCATCAGGGCTTCCCGGTGACCTCCGGCTCCTTCCACACAGGACACAACGGCTCTCCAGCTCCCGTTAACGGGACTAGAAGTGACAGCAGCGCCGGAGGAGCGAGTTACACCGGGGATGCGCGGCTGTACGGGGGCTCTGGAGGCGGGGGAGTGCACGGGACCACAGGGGCGAGCCAGCATCATCATCATGAGCAACAACAGCACCAGCAGACGCACAACGGCTACCATCACCACCTCCACCAAAGCCAGAGCTTACAAACACTGCCTGCCTATAATAACGGGAATAACACCGGGGCCTACGCGGGGCAGGCGTGCGCCACAAACTCGGACTATGCTAACGCGATTGGCCCTCAAAACAGCATTCACCCGCAGTATTTCATGGAGGAGTCTGTGGCCTCCACCTACTATCATCAATCAACCTTCTCCAGCGCGGCCCCCACCGTGGGCCCGAGCTACGGGGCCCTGGCCGGGGCCTACTGCGGGCCTCAGGGCGCTCTGGCTGGGTCACAGTACCCGCAGCAGCTCGGCGGGGGTCTGGACGCAGCGGGCTACCTGGGGCTGCCGCACGGGGGAGGGTACGGGGAGCTGCCGGTGTCCCAGGACAGAGAGAGGGGGGACGAGGAGGGCCAGCAGGCCGGGCAGGGACAGACTTTCGACTGGATGAAGGTGAAGAGGAACCCCCCTAAGACAGGTGAGGGAGGGTGGGAGAATTTACTGCTCATGATTGGGCCATTTTTCTGTCAAATATGTCAAATATGACGTATTCAATAGTGATTTGTGAAGTTTCCACTGAAGACGCCTCCTTTGCATTTATCATAATTTATCACAGGGCCTGTCATATGAAGGTGGCAGCCAAATAACAAGCGATTAGCTCAGAAGAGGGGAAAATGAAAAATGTGGGCTTTTGTCAGTAGCACACCCTGAATAGGAAAACTTAATGGACAGGGTATAAAACTGCTGTTTCGACTGCAATCTGCGTAACATGGCTTCGCTGCTTCTGAAATATAACAAATCAATAATATCAGCGGATAGAATAAAATATTTTCCCACTATCAGCCTTTCAGATTTCCTTTTATATGCAGATGTCCGACTTCTTGTAAATGTTATTTTCCATCTGTTCTTTCTTTCCACTTGTTTTAGTGACTCACTTCGTTTCATCGTAAACCAACAAAAACTTCAGTGAAATAATACTTTGAAGTGTGCCGTCGATGTATTTATTTGTGGTTGTCCACAACACAAAGACAGGCCACATGCATATATATAAAAAGGACTGTTTTATTATGATGACTGGTATCAAGAATTAATAGCTTTCAAAAATTTCAACAACAATAAAACATTTGCTGTCATGTTCCGAAACATTTAACCAATGAAGCCTGCTTCATTTCAGTATCATAAAAATATATCGTTTTCTGCATTAAATAAAAAGGTTGCATTATTGTTTTTAACGAAAGGCTAAACGAAATTTGGCTGATGTTATCCATTTCAAGTGGAAAAAATGATTATGAAGGTTGTTTTTTTTTTTTTTTTTTTAACTTAGACTATGAACGATTTATAGGCTTATTACATGTGGACCAGCAGGTTAAATAAATAGTTTAATTTTATTCATCAGGGCCTAAACTTGACTTCAAAGTACTACTACTACTACTACAACTACTACTACTACTACGACTACTACTAATAATGATAATAATAATTTACACACAAAAAAGAAAAAAAAAAAACAAAGAAAAAGAAAACGTCCTGTGTTTTCAGTACTTAGTCGTGTAGTCATATCTCAGTGCAGATAGCAGGTCTGGCCCCCAAAGTCTGAAAGGGTCTCCCTCTCTCTCTCTCACTCTTTCTCTCTCTCTCTCTCTAATGGATATAGCAGACCGGTTTTTTCACTCCAGGAAGTCTACCCTGCTCTGTTATCTTTAAAGCCCCCCCTCCCTCCATCACACCCTCAGCTGCCTCTCCATCCCTGCCTCAGTCTGCTCAGGAGCCCCTTTCTTCCCCCTTCTTTGTTTCTCACTCTTGTGATATTAAACTCATTTTGCGCTAAAATTGGGATTTTTGCTGATGTGATTAAAACTAAACGAACAGACCTAATAATAAAAAAATAATAAACACACAAACAACTAAAAAAAGAAAGAAAAGGGTGCCTTTAACAGGAACAGTTGACTTCCCGATTTACAGTAAATAAATCAATGAAAGGGACAGACCAGCAGTGTCTGTCAAGGACATTTATTTTATATACATGAGATTTATTGTTCTTTTTATTTGCATCATGTGATATAGGCTTTCTTTTCAGTTTTTATCTCATCTTTGACGATGATGCAACTGATACAATGTTAACGAGTACATTTTCTCAAGTACTCTACATAAAAACAAATTTGAGATACTTGTACTTTACTTGAGTATATGTTCGTATCATGCCACTTTCTACCTTTACTCCATTACATTCCATTTTTACTTTACCACATTTATCTGGAAGCTTTAGTTTTAAGTAACGTAACACATTTGTGCCCTTTTTTGCACAAAAGGCATGACATGAGTTAATGAAATCTGTTTTGTTATTAATTAAACTAGACAACAGTTAATACAAGCACTGCTGAAACAATTAGTCCATTAATAAACTAGCCCATACTCAGAATACTACTAGCCTACTACTACTACTACAAGGCCTAATAGTAATAATAATAATTGGCCACTATTATATATAAACATTTTCTAATTTATTCTCATAATTTAATTTAATTTATTACGAATTTGAGTTAGTTATTTAGTTGTTGTTTGTTTTTTTTTTTGTGTGTGTGTGTGTGTGTGTGTGTGTGTGTGTGGGGGGGGGGGGTTATATATTTAATAATTATTTTATTTTTTTGTACATGTTCCTAATTTTACTTGCTTACTTTGGGCTACTCAACTAACTTTTTTTTTTAAATCCAGGACTTTTACCTGTTTCAGAGTATTTTTACGGTGAGGTATTAGTACTTTTACTTAAGTAAAGAATCTGATTACTTTCTCCTCCAATGACTACAAACAACAACAACAACAACAACAAAAAGTTCCCGAAACACGTCTCTAACAGCTTCTCTCTCCTCCATCCAGTCAAAGTGTCGGACTTCGGCCTCGCGGGCGCACACAACAACGCCATGCGCACCAACTTCAGCACGCGGCAGCTGACGGAGCTGGAGAAGGAGTTCCACTTCAGCAAGTACCTGACGCGGGCGCGGCGCGTGGAGATCGCTGCCACGCTCGAGCTCAATGAGACGCAGGTGAAAATCTGGTTTCAGAACAGACGCATGAAGCAGAAGAAGCGCGAGCGCGAGGGTGCCTCCGCTTCCGCGCGCTCTTCGTCCGGTACCGACGGCGGCTTCAACAAGGACCTGGAGGACACCGATCACTCCTCCGCGTCCACGTCTCCGGGCGCGTCCCCGAGCTCGGAGACATAGTGAGCGCGGGATGTGACTGGTTGTGCAGGTGGCCTACCGACCTGTACTGCTGAACGATGCACTATGGGATGCATTCCGCCATAAACTTACTTCATCTTGTTCCTCTTTGGTCATTGACGTCTTACATGTCCCAGAATTCCATTTGAAAACTCATCCAGCACCAGAGTTCCAGAAGATAACCTTTTCTTTGGTAGCCTTTATTGACTGCTTGGTCAGTTGTTTTTTTATAGAGTAAAAACAGGGTGTACTTCAAATATCTGATGCGACTTATTTAAACATGAAAAGCACTACAGCTGGATAAAATTAGACCACCATAACTGATATTTTGACAATGCAAAAGCTACGCTGATGTAACGACAAACAAAAGGGACCATACTCTGAAGCAATGAACATCCCAAACACATGGTTGATGCCTAGTGATGAAAGACACTGAAAGAACAATAATGGAAAAACCTCCGATAAACTCCCCAATTCTTATCTACAATGTCATGTACATCGTTGACATTTTCTGGTGTCCAGTTTTGCAATTTTTTCCAAACCAAAACCACATACTTGAAAGGAACCATAGATTTCATGCTTTGGTGTAGAGACGGTCAGTTGCAGGTACCTTAATGCAGTGTTTGTCAACCTGGAGTCAGAGACCCCACACTGGATCCAAAGATAAGTCTGGAGGGTCACAATATAAAGAAAGAAAGATTTTTTAGTCCCTAAAGGGGATATTCTGTGTTTTCATTTTGTTGTTATTTAGTAGATAACACACACACAAACAGACACTCAAAATACAGACATATGCACAAAAAGGAACACCTTTGCACATGTATTAATGGAGAGATGGGGGCTGCTCATGGACAGGCAGTTGGGGGTTCAGTGCTCAGGAGCATAAACCGGCACCTCTCCAGCCACCATTCTAAAATTCATGTTTGTTCCGAACGGGGACTTGAACCACTTCCCAAGCCATTGACTTAGCTATTGAACCCTGGATCCTCACACGATGCTGTACTGACTCAGCTATCCAGGCTAGAATATGAAACAAAAAACAAATATTTCCACAAAATTATTTCTTTTCCCTGTTGATTCTCAACTTCCTTTAAAAAAAAAAGAAAAAGAAAAACTACTGTTAATGTTTTCCTTTTCAGGCCTCTTTAAATATTTACTAAGAAACGATCTAAGAAGGAAAAATTACTCATATGTCGTCAAAGACCATAACCTCTTGCTTTGGTTGGCTTTGTGGTTAATTTTGCCTCTCAGGGGTCTAAAGCCAAAAAAGGTTGGTAGCCCAACGATTGCCTCCATGGAGCTGTGGTGCAGCAAATCTCTGACAGCATTGATCACACAATCAAAAACCGATGCCTTTTGTAGTATGTAAGAGAATATGACGTCAGGGACCAGGTCACATGATCTCAAAAAATCTCAAAATAATATTCTTCAAAGAGGCTGTCTGTAGTGCTGAAATATCTGGTGAATTATTGTCGGACAAAAACCTTTTGAGAATACTGGGATCTACTTCTAACCAGAAGATGATAGATAAAAACAGTGTCTGGTGATCAGGGTAATGACGTGGTGATGATGGTGATGATGATGATGATGATGATGATGGTGGTGGGATGCACTTTGCCATCTTTTTATATAGTGTCTGATTTACAGGGTTTAACTGGTATTTAAGGTGGATAATACACCATTTCTGCTGATATTTAGTTATTTTTAAAAAATTTTGTCACTTGAAAGATAAACTATTTTTAGTATAAGCTTGGTTCTTTAACCATTTGAAACCTCGATCAAATACTTGTTTTTCTTTCTTTTGATAATATGGAGAAAAAGGCAATGAGCAACTTAGCAAGTACTGTTCTGATTAGCAGGTATTTTGCAGAATTACTAATATTTTGGGGGGGTTTCTTCCAGGTAATTTTCTTGTTTATTTTACTTTATTCTCTAATTGTTTAAAAAAAAATTTAGGCAATTAAAAAAAAGTTTGCAAATTTTTGGGTCATTACTTCTGAAGTTGCTGATTACATTTTCCCCATGATTTTGAAAGAAATAACGCCAATTTGCTTGATTCAAAGGGTTAACTTGTGTCATTCAGGATCTTTAGAATCCCGGTGCTGTCTAGCAAAACCAGCTCACATTTCCAGCAGTTCTGCGCAGATCCTTTAAAATCAAGGACGTGTCATCAGTGGAGGGCGTAAAACAATGCAAAGCAGAAGTAAACAGGAGTAGAAAAGTAGTAGGGATTACACTGATTACCTGTGAACTTTTGTTGATATTTCGGATATTTGCTTTTACCCAAAAAACAAGCATGGACCAATTATTAATAAGACTAATGCATGCTATGTTTTTGCCCACCGATGCCTTTACGGTTCAAACTTCTGGTCAAAACCTGCTATTTTTTTGGGTTCCAGCTGGAAACTGACTTTTTGGGTTCTGAGCCAATTTATTTTAGGTCCAAACACTGTGAACAGTTCAACAACAGCTGCAAAACACAACTGGTTTATTAGGTGCAGCTATTTGTGTTCCACTTTTAAAACCTTCAATACTCTTTCATTCTTGAATGTTCTAATTGTTGTTCTGTGTTTATGTCTCAGCCCATGCAGCTCAGGGCTTTGCACTATGTGACTACAGGGTACATTTTCAAAGTGCTCAAACACATAAAACTGTAATATTGTGTTTCTTGCTATTTTTATGAATGATGTCAGAGGCTGTAACACCTTCACAGTCTGATTGTGTCTTGAACATGTTAGTTAGACTCAGGGGCTAAAGAAAACTACTGAACAAAATGCCTGTTAGACACATGCCTCCTTGCTGAATGTAGAAAGTGGGGATATTTTACTGCCTGCTCTGCCCCCATGAGAGTAAATTATTGGATGCATTTTATATTATTGATTATAGATTATGGGTAAGAGTGTGTCTTTGAGGGGGGTGTTTTTCCTGTCAACATTTTTTATTGTTATTGCTGAAGGTCTTGATACTTGACAAAATTGAAAAATGTGGATAATTTTACTCCAAAATATTTCAAATTAAATCTTGTAAACGTCACTCAGGAGTAAACCTCCTCACATGTGTAATGTTGTCAGAAGGGATGATATTTTTGATAATGATGTCTGTTGTTATGAATTGAGAGCAGACTGACTGAGTTTTATTAGTTCTGCTGCCTTAGAGACTCCCAATCATGTTCCTGTCTGTCTTTTTCTATTGTCAACTACCTCAATTAAAGATTCCTCTGTTAATCCATTACTTTGCACTCTCGATGATGTACTCTTCAGACTGATCATAAACTCTTCCGTATGATAGAGACTCACTAATTTACACATGACAAAGATTTGCTGCAGCATTCAACATTTCGTGCATTTGTAAACTGTGCTCCGTTTCAAACATTGCCAAACACCCTTGGCATGTTTCTGTGGTGCTGTCAAGCCCCCAAAATACTTTTGGTGCCCAACCAAGTCCCAGCAGCATCATACCTACCTGCAGTATCAGGGTACCAGAAAGCAGAGAAACTGAGGGAAGTGTTAGGAAAAAAAACACTGAATGCTTGTGTCTCTGTGAGAGTCCAGATTACCATTTATGCAAAACAGACAACTGTGTGTCAAACAATGTGCATTTATTGAATTCTTTTAAAAAAATGTTTGGGAATAGGCACCATTAAAAACAAATTCCAGCTTCTAATATATAACCTCTAATTTGCAAAAAAATCATTTTTGGAGGGATGCTGCCTGGATGACATTTTTTATCAACAAAGAAGTTAGTAGAACCAAAAGTCCACGTTAGGAGACAAACAACAAAGGAATGTCCCCCAAGAGACCAGAGTTTGGAGATTTGTGAAACCAAGTGATCTTTGAGTTATTTAGAGGTCATTGTCACCATGTTTCTTTCACAACATGTTTCTTTTAAACATCACCTACGTAACTTTACATTAAGAACATAACCTCATTCATGGGCCGCTTATTTATTAAATATAATATAAACCATTGTGCAAGGATACATTGCTTTGTATGAGGATATGTTGCTTACAGAAACCAGACACTCAAGTGGCTTTTGAGTCAAAGTCCCACCCTAACCACTTCCAAAAACAACATCTGTACATAACCCAGCTGCTGACTTGAAAAAAAAACTGAGTGCAACACTTGTGCACCTATATTTTAGGACTTTCCAGCTTTATTTATGAGATTAAAAGAAATATTTGTTAGAAAAATTATCAAAAAAAAGAAAAAAAAGAAATTGAATCTGGAGCATGGACAAAGTCATTGAAACAGTTATATACCCATCTCCTCATTATTTCATAATTGTGCCGACATGTTTCATAACTTTGGGAACCCTCGCTGAAATACCCAAAACAGATCATTTGTGGAGAAGAGATGACGGAGAACTTGCAGTATATTCATACTGGTGATTAAAGGCCTTATTCCAAAACAATCTTAAGTCTATACAGTACTGCACCTCCTTAGACTCTCTGCATTCCCAGAAAAAAGTTTGCTTAACTATTGCCTAAAAATAAATTTTGGATAACGCTTAATGTAGCAGTCATTGCGTTTTGATTTCATGAGTCTGCCAATAGGCAATGCTGCAAGTTAACCTGACTTTTTTACTTTTTTCGATGTCTTTCATTTGGACTCAGACTGTTTTAACTGATATTCTGTCAGTTTTTTGGCTGCTCCGCTATCCTTAATGCCAGCGGATAGAAACTGTTCTTTTTACTGGTTGTGTTCCTCCTCATGGATAAAAGTTTGTTACAACATACAGAGAACTTCATGCATTTCAATAGCAGTCAGGCCTCTCGCATCCACATGGTTGCATGGCCTCTGGTTGACCCACGCACACACACACACACACACACACACACACACACACACACACACACACACACACACACACACACACACACACACACATGCAGGGCTACAGTGAGGAATGTAGCGGGGCTTTCCGGGTGGCTCGGTGACCTGCTGACCTTTGGAGAGCCTCTGGGATATCTAAACATGTAAACACACTCCTCCTCCTCCTCCTCATCTTCATCTCCCTCTCCTCCCTGCCGGTCTGAAGGTGCCTGTCCTGGAGCCTGGGTGGCAAGCTCAGTCATCACCCCATCATACACACACACACACACACACACACACACACACACAGGACACACACCTCCCTCAGATCCTCTAACACACACACACCTCAGCCTGCAGTTGTTTTCTGATGACGTGTTGTGAGGTACTGACCTGGTCAAACCACTTTTTAAAAACTGCCTTATCCTCTTCTTCTTCTGTCTGACGTTTCTTAATGTCCATCTACCAAGAACCAGTTTTAGTTGTGATTTAGACTTGAACATTTCACCTTTCCACGCTGCTTCCTGCTGTGGTACTGGAAGTTGGCATTAAATGTAATTTGTAAGGTGTTTAATCATCCAATATGAGTTTAATTGATTGATTAATTCATTGATGGTGACTGGGCTGAATTTTTCTAATTCATGCTAAAACAATGCTTGAAATTAGTTTTGGTATTCATTCATTTCTTTATTTATTCCCTTTGTATGACTTTCACAGCCCAGTCCACAGAGCAAAATGTTAGCATTGAATGTTTCTGCAATCTACAAATACATTGCTTTTACACCTTTCATATGAATCATATCAACATGTTGTCATTGGAAGGTGGAGGTGATGGTGGATGGAGTGCCACTTGGCAACCCGTTCTCATTCTGAACATGTCAAATAGCGCTGCTCTGTCTCTGTGTATGTATGTGACACCAAAAGCCACCCCACCTTTTGCATCCACATGTAACACACATGGATGGTGTCAGATGAGAATGTGGTTGGACAGAACCGGTGGTGCTGTTATTGTGTACGCTGGCGGATGACCGGAAGGTATTGGGTGCGTCCATATGCAACACGTACGGATGGCGTCACTGGAGAACATGGCTGGACCAAATCGGTCACGTGCATGAAACGCTGAGGGACAGCGTCAGGTAATGATGACGCTTCAGGTAACCACGTAATATAAGGAGCACGAGTGCGAATATAGGGTGGATGGGGAGGTGAGTGGATCCCACAAACAACCGAGTTTCGTGTGGGAGTTTGGAGTTCGCTTCCCATTTGGATATGACTGTGTTTTTTCAGCGCCATGTGCCTCTTTTGCCTAAAACTGTCCGTGACTTTGTTGCAAAATCCTGACCATCGTGACGGTTAAGGTTAATGCTGCTTCATTCCACCCCTTCATTTCACTCATGGAGCATAAACAGCTGATGCACAAGGATACATAAAACTCTCATGTGATGCTGTCCGTGCGCGTTGCATGTGGACTATTGATGTCACATAGGTACGCACTGAAAGAGCGGCAGTATTTGCAGTGTTCGGAATGAGAACAGGTTGGTTTAAGGCCAAAAGTCAACAACACTGGTTCTGATTTTGTTTATTATAGTTGTGTTGGCTGGCTTTTGGGATTATATCCCCAGAACCAGGTATTTTAAGTACTTATTCCAACTGGCTGTTCAATAATGGTTCAATGCTGTCATTAGCTTAGATTTTGTGTCATTTTGAGGACTTTGTTATTAGGATTTCTGTTATGTTTTCTTGTTATTCATGTTCTGTTTCCTGTTTTATTTTGTAGTGTCACCTGTCCCTCACTAGTTGTGCAGTCCTCACCTGTTCTCACTTTCCTTTCTGGTTTTCCTGTTTACTATCACACCTGTCTTTTATCTGTTTGTCCTCCCTAGCTAGAGTCTTCCTTGCACACCTGTTCTGTTTTAGTC
This sequence comes from Plectropomus leopardus, assembly GCF_008729295.1. NCBI lineage: Eukaryota > Metazoa > Chordata > Actinopteri > Perciformes > Serranidae > Plectropomus > Plectropomus leopardus. Next base: position 4,135,787 of record NC_056479.1, on the reverse strand, counting down.
TTGTTTGCTTCACCATTGTGTTCCCTGCCACACCTTCAATATTTAGCCAATCCCTGTGTTCCCTCCTTTTTCCTGTGTCCACCTCCCCCAACTGTGCCTCATTCTCCTGATTAGTTCCCTGTGTGTATAAAAACCTGTGTGTCTCCCTTTGTTTCTCTTCAGTACCTCTGTTATCCTCCCTGCTGTTTGCACTGTGTTTGCTGCTGTCCTCAGTTCTTTGTTTTTCTGGTTGCTTTCAGTTTAGCTTTTTGATTTGTGTTTCGGTTATTTGGTTTGGTTTGGTTATTTGTTTTTTGGACATTATTTTCAACGTTAAAGCTTTTGTTCACCTATCTGCCCTTTCCTGTTCTGCATTTGGATCCTCATCTGAACTCACCCATGATAAATGCTGTATGAGAGTCATGTCAAGACAAACTAAGTTATGACAAGGGTTAATTTTCTATGATTCATTTTTTATTTCACTTTTAGATGAAGTAGTAGTTTTTTTTTCACGATTTTATAAAAAATTCAAACAATAACCCTCTAGCACTAATAATTTCTTGCCATTATAGTGCTGTGTTAAAGTGGTGATGTGCCTAAAAGAGAACCCCCCAAAATATATATTACAATAATATTTTTTGGGAGTCACTTTAAACAAAAACATGTTTCCTTTATGTCTTTCATGACAAAACATTACACACACATTTTATATTTTTACCAACTTGCATCATGACATGTAGCCTACCATAAAATCTGTTTTCCTGATTTTTGTGCCTTAAGTAAACAAGTTAACTCAATGTTGTTGAGACATAAAGTTTCAACTTATCTGCTAAATAATAACGTGCAAATGCAGCATATCTGTGATTTGCAAAACAGTCTTTCAGTCAGTCTTCTTGTGCTGAGACCTGAAAATTATCTGCTGATCAGACACTTTTTTTAAACTCGTACTACACATGTAGGGAAATGTACACAAAGCAACCCTGGCTGTGCAGGGAAATAATTGAGAGAAACTGATTTAGTTTTGATCAGAAAGGACATAAAGTAAAGGCTGAAAAAAAAGAAATTGGTGTGGAGAGGTGGAGGAAAAAGGGGGAGAAGAGCAAGAAATGTTAAAGATGATTAGAGTGGTGAGGCACAAAGAGAGAGAGAGAGAGAGAGAGAAAGAGGGGAGATTCTTTCAGGGTGACCTCATACGGTCTGACCCCCGACTCCTGTTTTCCTTTCCATAACTCATCTCAAGTTCAACACAGGGCTGTGTGTGTGTGTGTGTGTGCTCCTGCCCTCACAATGAGCGGTGGAAGATAAAGTGGTGAGGCCGCAGTTCAAGAGTTCAGTCTCAATCAAACAGATGAGCGCGCAGCAGAGTCATGCTGATGTTTCAGCTCTCCTCTTTTCAGATCAGTGTCTCTTTTATTGGTTTGAAAGTGAATGAAATATCAGCTGCACTTGACACTATAATCCTGTTTGCTTCAGCTGATTTTATGAGGCCATAAAACATTGTTCCAATGATGTTCTACAGTAGAATACTATGTCTATTCTCCTTGCATAAATGGCATGGTGCATTTTGATCAGTTAGGGTTTGATTTGATGCAGATGTTCATCCTCCTGTTGCATGCACAGAAATATGGAGCAAGCTTTTTTTTTAATTTTAAAGATTATTTTTAGTTTTTTTATGCCTTTGATGCATAGGACAGGTGAAGCATGAAAGGGGGAGAGAGAGGGGATGATATGCAGCAAAGGGCCGAGGCCAGAATTGAACCCACGGCCGCTGCAACGAGGACTTCACCTCCATACATGGAGCACCCAGTCTATCCACTGAGCCACCGGGTGCTCTGAGCAGGCTTTTTTTTTTTTTTATAAAACCTATTTCTACAGATTAACATACAGCAACACTTTCATGCACTTCTTTACATATTTGAGAGTTTGCTTTCAAAGCAGAATATTTGTTTCTCTGAGTTTCATAGTTTCACAACACACTTTTGTCAACATGAGAAACCAAAGGCTCTTGTATTTCGCTCTGGGAAACAAAAATTATAACATAATATAATTTTTTATTCTGTGCTTATATTAGAATTCTTCCAAACATTTTGTTTCCACCTTGCTGCTCTTGATCAGGGATTTCTTGTGTGAAATCTTTGGTTCATGTTCATTATCTCACTTTGTACATGTTGTATTATGCTGTAAGACTATTTATCAAACAGCTAAAGATGACCGATTGACACACTGAAGCAAAATAAATAAAATGTAATTATATGTCATCTAAAGCAATATTCAGTTTTAGCTTATTATTTGCATTTTATCTGAACATTTGATATTATTTTACACCAAAATGGGTTAAAAGAAAATAGCAACAATAAAGCCGCCGTTGATTTTGATGGAATAACTTTCAGTGCATCTCTATTGCCTATTGTTATTTGATTCCAATACGTATATTAAAAGCATAATATTGTTAATTTTATGTGCTACATTAATTGCTACTGGGCATATTCATGGTTTCACATAAATTAAATGCCCTTTTAAATAAAAACAAATACACACAGGTTTTTCACAAAAAAGGGCCAATTTATCATGTGATCACTAAAAAAGTGCTTTTAAATGTTCCTCTAAACCCGTCACTTTAAGTGGGTAAAATAGGGTGAAGTCCTTAAGTCATTTTATGACTTTCAAATAAGAATAATAAACACAATAATAATAAAACCCGTCACTTTGAGTGGGTAAAATAGGGTGAAGTCCTTAAGTCATTTTATGACTTTCAAATAATAATAATAATAATAATAATAATAATAATAATGATAATAATAATAATAATAATAATAATAATAATAATATATATAATCAGCAGTAACAGTTAAAAAATAATGATTGAAAATGTATGTGTGCTTTACAGTTAAGGATATCAAACAATATGGTATATTTTTCCTGATATAAATGAAACATTGATTAATTCAGTTAGATCTGATAGAAAACATTAAAAAATACAAAACACCTTTATTCTATACCTCCTAAATACAGTCAATACAAGTTTAATAAAAAAAAAAAAAATCTTTGATGTTCTCAGTTCTATTGTGTGAGTGTGTGTGTGTGTGTGTGTGTGTGTGTGTGTCTGTGTGTGCTGGTTTTTGTCTGCTGGGGTCGTGCAGAGTTCAGCAGCTCTCCTCCTCCGTTGAGCTCACAGATGAGCTGCAGCCTGCTGAGCAGCCGCCACGCCCTGCTGATCTGAAGGCCTGCTGCTCTGCACTAAACACATCTGCATCGGCCTCATCCAGGCTCAGCTGATCCTCATAAACCTTCTGAAGATTAAGAGATGTTACCCAAAAGCAAAGTAACTAAATACTATAAGAAATAATCCTATATTAACAAGTACTCCCTATTGAAAGCTCAGAGCAGCTTACTAACGCCTTTAATGTGTTTGATCATTTTTAGTTTTATCATGGCCACTGATACTCTCTTGACGTAAAAGGAGAAATACTAGATGCTAAGAAAAAATAACTTAATAACTTATATCTATGCTATCATATACACACAAAAAAAATAAACAATTTGAATGCAGAGGTACTTGTATAAATGAGCCTTAATAACTGATTGTTGTTGGAAAAGTGGGCCCTTTTAGACCTGAGACAGTCTGGGTCAGACTAATCCACATTAGACTGATCCAAAGCATTTCAGAGAATTCAAAAACCCCTGAAACCCTCAGAGAAGGGAAATCTGTAATGACATCACTTCTCTTGTAATGAGTTTCGATGCCTTTCAGGAGTGTTTAAAGCTGTGAACTCTGAGCAAACTGGTTTCAGTCCTCTCAAAAACACAGGGAAAGGCAATAAGTGACGTTACAAAATATCAATTATACAATTATTATACAATTATATATTTAAAACTATTCAACAGAGTTGTTATAAATATGAAATGTCACCAATTTTAAATTGAGTTTATAGGGAAGATTTCTGAAACTTTTGACAAAGTATAAAGCTGATAAAATGTTATGTTTGTTTTTAGATGTGCTGGGATCTCTGAGACCTCACAGAAAACATGGTTAAAAATCACTGAATGCACCTTTATGATCCTCTGGTCACACTCAAGTTTCCTGCTCAGGATCCCTGGAATCACCTCTAGGATCCCTGTAATTCCTGGAACTCAGCTCAAAGGTCTACAAAGCGGAGCGTCACCTGCCCCTTTCACTTATAGAGTTTTCAGTATTAAATCTGGTGTCTACAGATGACTCTTTGATCAAATAGCGTTCACTTTCTTTTTAAGTTCACATAATGTACTGCAGAGTTGTGTTGTGTCATTCATATTTTGGGTCTTTTAAGAGGACAACAGGAAGGACAAACGGTCACAGACCAAAAGTCAGCTGCAGAGAGACTTAAAATGATTTTTTTTTTCTTTTGTCATCAGGCTGAACTGTTGAGGTCAGAGGGAGAGCAGGGAGCAGGAGGTTATCAGGCCAGACATTCCTGTCTGTCCAGTGCTGAAAAAGGCCAGAAGAGAGGAAGAACAGGAAGAATTTTAACAAAAATAGCTGAAAATATATTTTAATTATTTGAAATGTACACAATCTTTGCATTTGGGATAAAGAATGGAGTGAAGTAGAGGAAAATTCACGACAGATGTTTAATGAAGACTATTTAAAATCAAAAGCTGCTTCATAATTTTCTAAAATTATATAAATTTGTCCCTAAAATTATTTTAAATAAAATCTTTATGGTGTTTTTTCAGTGTGTGCATCTCTTTTTGCATGGGTGTGTGTGTGTTTGTGTGGCAGACAGGCCTGAACACCTTTGACTGTTTGCCCAAGTTAACGATATGTACCACATGACCTCAACACACACACACACACACACACACACACACGCTCGCCAGAGTTTGCATGCTGTGTTAGCTTCAGATAAACAAGCTATTGTGTTGTGTTCTTTCAGCACCCTGTGTGTGTGTGTGTGTGTGTGTGCGTGTGTGTGTATGCGTGTGCATGTGTGTGTGAGAAAGACAGAGAGACAAGGGGAAACAGGAACAGCTAAAGTGCATCATCCTCATGGCAAGGGTGAAAGCGAGGGCACATCCATCACACACTGACACACTCACACATCACAACAAAATGACAATGAATCCAACAATAATTAATGAACAAACATGTCTGACATGAAATCAATCAATCAATCAATCAATCAGTAATTGCGTAGGGCTGTCACAGTTTGACCGAACCATCGCAGAATGGTGGTAACGGTCAGAATATTCTGTATGTAGACTGATGCATGTGGAACCAAATAAGTCAAGTTCTTCCTGCAAGTTTTTGGCTGCACGCAGTTAGCAACATTTCCTGGGCTTGCTTGATTGAACAGGCTGAATACCTTTTTGGGGCTTAGCCAGAAAAAGCAAGCAGCATTTACATGACTTACTGTAAACTAGGACACCTGTCGATCAGTGTCCCACAAGTCCTTAATGTCAAATTTTAGCAAAAGACAACTTTTGTGGAAAAAAAACAACCAATTAGTAAGATTTTTTTTATCACGGCCCATTTCTGCCAACCACAGATGCATTTGTGTATTATTATGCTGTAGCTGAAACTTAAGCTAAAATTTTAAGTTTCAACAACGCTGTGGTTAACATGTGGTTGGGTTTAGGTACAAAAAACACTTGGTTATGAAAAGATCATGTTTTGGCTTAAAATGTCAGGTTTTGGTGGTCATCTCGTTATTGTGTTTAATCGAACTTTTGAAAATATTGCGAATATGTAATGGAAACTGGCCTACTGACTGGCGTATCAAAGTTTCTGGGAATAAGAATGTATCAGAAAGCAAGCTAAAATGTGCACGCTATTATTTCTGTCTACTATTGCTGACAAAAATAGATGATGAGTATATTTTGTGTGACCTATATATGTATATTCGAATGAGTTCCATTACAATTTCATTAAAAATTCATCAAAAGGAAATCCCAAGGAGGCCAGTCTGCTCGCAGTGTTGATGATGATTTGCTGTTGTTATTGACAGATAAACATTCATGTAGAAATGTTGACACCATGGACGGATCACGCCTGTATTAAGTTGCATTTAGTGCCACTGTGCAATGACGGCCTGTTTTGTCTGTGCTGTTTCCTGGAGGCCAGACGATGAGGTCATGACCACAAGTTCCCATCGATCAGCAACAGTTTGTCTACACACACACCTCAGAGACTGGCCTGGGGAAACACACACCATTATAGGAGCTGAGGTTGCCAGGTGAGAAGACTTTATCCTCCTTTTATGGCTCCGATGCAGCCGTGATTGAGCCCTTTCCCTGTGCCTGGTGCATTATGGTTGTTGGGTGAGTTGTAGGGCTGCCAGGTTTGGAGATGTTCCCCCTTTTATGGCTCCAGCTGACACATGACTGAGGCCTTTTGTCATCTCAGTATGTATCCTTATTGTCGCAAGGTCAGGTTTAAGGTCGCCAGTTTACAGCCCCCCCAGTTTGTGACTCACCACTGAGCTCCTCCTTTTGTCTTCTCCTCCTGTCAGCTGCAGCCTTAAACTTACCAGTTTGGACAAACCTCACTATTTGTTGCCCCTTACTGTGTGACTTCCCGTTTGTCTCCCTAGCTGCTGGGTCACTGGTTAATGGCCAGCTTTACAGAGGTCCATTCCCCTTTTATGGCTCTGCGTGACGTGTGACAGAGCTCTGTCCTGACTCTGTCTCTCTTCTTACTGTTACTACTGACATAGGAGACAGTTACATCTCCTTTAATGAATGCTTTAGGTCTGTAAGCAGGGTCACAGCTGTTCATCCTGCTCTCTTTTTCTCTACTTAGAACTCTGGTGAGAGCGATCTAGAACCCACAGCAGCTGGAGAGACAGATAGAACCTCTCATGGCGTGCTCAAGTGGAACACAAGTAAGTGTTTCGCACAATGTGATTACGAACAAAGTAAATGCAAAGGCGCAAATAAGATGCAAAATCAAGGTGAATGAAGTGAAAGTCCAAAATTTGCACTTTGCACATACTCAACGTGAAAAATTTCAGTATGCATGACACAAGCATGCAGCTACTTCTGAGATTTAATAATAAAGCCAATGTGGAAGTGCCCAAAACTTAAGCTCCTCTAATGACCACATGTGGCTGGCTCCCATAAACCCCCCTGTTAAAATGCTCAACTTTACAGCAAAAATCAACATGTTTACAGTCTGGTACAAAAATAGTTTTGGTCTTTGTAGCTAATGTTAACATTCACTACAGCTGTACAAGGGACTTATTATCATTTTCTTTTTTTTATAACTTACTCATTTATATTTTATTAATGCCCATATGTACACATATTTAAGGGTGGGCCGCTTGAGTGATGGGCTGTCTGCTGATAGTGTCCTCAGCTTTCACTCAGATCCAGCCTTCACTCTTTCACAGCGCCGGCCTCCGGTGTAAATGTGGTCACTTCTGGCTCCAAAAAAAACAAGATGCCAAACTTGAGGCTTTAAAGAATCAGTCCACAAACCAATGAGTGACATCACAGTAGTCCATTATTTATATAATCCATGGTCAGAAAAAAAATCTGATGTGCATGTAATGAATTGAAAATATCATGCATCTATCAGGCATCTATCAGATATCAGGCATCATGACAAAAACCTGGCATTGAAAGGACTGAAATTCTGGAAATTAATGAATATTTGATATTTATGGTTTGGACTGATGTTGGTTAAAAAAAAAAACTTGATGAAAGTATAAAATAATATTAATGTATAATATTTTTGAATGCTTGATTTTGAAAAGTGCATTTTTGTGCACTGAGCGATATGACTGTGTAATATTAAAGCCACATGCAAACTACACATTGAAAGTACTCAAAATAATATTAAAAACGATCATATAACACATTTAAAGTATTATTATGTGCTAAATATCCTGCCAGCCCTGCCTGTAACTGAAAGTGTCCCGCAGTATAAAATAAAACCCTGATGACACTAACAGTCTGGCTGATTTGTACAGGAGGTGACACATCAGCTTGTTGCTATGACGACTTCAGGTCAAAGAAAGATCAACAGTTATGGCTTCAGAGACAACTTCTGCTTTCAGTCAGAAAATGAATGTTGGGACGTACAAACTGGACAGCTAAGACATAAAAGAAAAGAAACTGTAAAAAATGAGATTACTTTGACCTGAAAGACGGAGACAGGCCGAGAGACAGGGCACAGGGTCAAACATCCGTCCCATCATTCATTTTTTCAGCTATTTTTCTTTTTGCTGTGCATTCACCTTCCTGTTATCCCTCCGTTTCGTTCTTTATCTGTCGCACTCGCTCCGTCTGTGTGTGTCCCAAGAAAGAAATACGTAACCGCTTAGTCATACTGGAAACACACAGATGCTGGGTTCAAATTACAAGACGTGTATTGTTGATCTTTTTTGTTGATCTAAGAAGGCAAAAATAAGGGTCCACATTGACCCTGAGCTAATTCCCTTAATTTATTTCAAAACATGGGAAGAAGGCAAAGAGCATCTTAAGAAGAAATGACCCAAAATTTAAAAGAAACTAGAAAGAAAAAAACAAAAAAGGACAAAATTACCTAAAAATGCAGCACAAAAAAAAAAAAAAAAAAAAAAAAGACTTGAAAAAAATGCTCAAAAATTACAATCATTTTCTGTATAATTATTTAAAATATACTGCTATGGTCAATGGAAAACTAGTTGTAGTTATATTCATTTTTCATTTTTTTTCTTTTTCTCCCAAGACATTTTTCTTTAGCTTTTTTTTCTCCTAAAAAAATCAAAATCTATTATCCTGCAATTTGTAGAACATATTTTGACAAAAAAAAAATTTGCTTCAGGTTCAATTGCTTGTGAAAGACGTCTTAAAGCAGCACAAGAAAAGTGATGTTGCTCCAGGTTTTAGAGGGTTAAACAATATGTCCGCCAAAATGGAAAAGAGATGAGAAAATATTCAAGTATTGAAAACTAGAATGTTTACTCAGTAAAAACAGCTCCAAACACGTGACCCTGGCTTTTTTCAGCCCGTCTGTCCTCTCTCACCAGTTGACCTGACACCCTGTCCTGACAGTATCACCACCACCCTCCATCTGTGTGTGTGTGTGTGTGTTTGTGTGTGTGTATGTGTGTGTGTGTGTGTGTGTGTGTACAGAGATAGCTCCTCAGAATCAGGTTTCGTTGACCTCTGTGACCTTTGTTGGGGTCACAGCGAGGTTGGGCCAAGAGATTCTTGACATTTCTCTCTTCAACACCTGACCCAGCACATAACCAGGAGAGAGAGTGTGTGTGTGTGTGTGTGTGTGTGTGTGTGTGTGTGTGTGTGTGTGTGTGTGTGTGTGTGTGTGTGTGTGTAGGTCCAGAAGTGCCACAAATCTTGATTTGTGTCCGTCAGTTATGTGTGTTATGCAGGTTATCGGTCCTCCACGTGTTACAGTGTACTGACAGCAGAGACAGTTTTATAGGTCGGATTGTTCAGAGCTAACACCGTGACAGGATGACAAATAAGTTCAAAACCGCAAGATTTAAATCATCTGTCCATCTACAAACACGCTTAAACCTGACTGAAGTTTAACAATCCTTAAACAGCAACCTGTCAGTGTTCACACCAAGCAACCGTCATGTAAAATAAGAGCAGAGTAAAATAACCCCTTCAATAAATTCAGTAAAAATGTATGAATAAGAAAATGAAATCAAATGATTAATTAAAATTGTTACGACAATAACTGTGTATCATCAACATATTTTAAAAAAGCAAAAGTGAAAAATGATGCCAATGAAATTTTTCTTTTTTGGAGAAAAGATGTTAAATTCTGTTTTTGTACTAACATGATTCCTGTTTACATTATTTTCATTAGATTACTGGGGAGACAAAAATTCTAGATTGTTAAAATTGCTGTGAGCATTAATAGAATCTACCTGTCTCCTGCTACAGATGTAGTTATTAATCTAAACGTGAGAGAAATTAATGTTAAAATATTCTTCATTGATTATTGTGAAATCAGCCTCTGTGTTAACACAATGGAGATAATGTAACCTCATTTTGTAAGCCTTACATTTAAAAAAAGGCTTTGACAGGAAAAATGAATGCACTGATGCGTGACGATACCAGTGTGAAACAATGTGGCTGATAGCTGAATGCAGTGCAGACACCAATATTCTGTTTTTCTTGTTTGTTTGTTTATTCATTTTTTATTTTTTCGTGATTCATTACCCCTTTTGTACCAGGGGAAACCAAAATCTTCATCATGAAAAATGCCTGAACTAGAGCCCTTGATTACAATATCTTTGAATGAGCACAAATTCAATTAATATAAACTTCTATCACACAAAAAACATGTTTTAATGAAGCACTTCTTCAAAAGCCTTTTTACTTTATATAATTACCCAATACCTTCTTTATCTATCTATCTATTAAATGTTGCTGTCAAAACATCAACAAGTTTATCCTTCAAACAAATGTATATATTCTAGTTTTACTCCCAAAACAACATTTTACAGGATTATATTTGAACACGAGAACATTATTATTTACCTTCACCCAATACTCATTTCTATTGAACAGAGCATTGGCTAACAGGCTGATGTGAGGTAAAGTACCACACACATGCACACCCACACACACACACACACACACACACACACACACACACAACCCTGGGACGAACTACCTGTGGTTTGAGTGGGAGGCTACATGGTGAGCTATGGGCCTGCAGTGTGTGTGTGTGTGTGTGTGTGTGTGTGCAGGGGTCAGAGTGTTAGGGGTTGCAGGGAGGACAGGCGGAGGTGATGCCGCATCTTGTCTGCAGCACGGCATGGTGGGAAATATGAGAACAGGAGTGCAAGGGAGAAAAAGAGAGAGAGAGAGGGAGAGAGAGAGAGGGGTCAGCTTGTCATCACCATCCTGTGGGTTATCTGAGACTGGAGGGGGGTGGGGGGTGTCAGATAAGGAGGTGGTATGATAGAGGGTCAGATGAGTGGGGGGACAGAGGTGGAGACAGTAAATACATCTATATGTTAAAGGAATAATTCACCCTTCAAACAATAATCTGAATATCAGTCAGTCACCTCATGTTACATTACCTTTGTGGAGAAAACTTTTCACATGTCTCTATGGTGAGGGAAGAATCCAAAACCAGAGGCCCAAACCACTGCATTAAGGCACATAAATGTGCACCAAAACCACCACAACAACAGCTTTGTTTAGGCCCTACACTAACCCAACCAGCTGAACACTGGCAAAAAATACACACACAATTTAGAGAAACAACACTATAATCTCCAGCAACAAACCGCAGACACAAGATAACCAAGAAAACAGCCTCCTCACCCTCCCAGTCTGTGCTGCTCTGCTCCTTTTGATGCAAAGACATAATGTCCTTGGTTTTAAGCCATTTTTTGTATATCAGTTTTTAATTTAAAACATAATACTGTCAATGCGAGTTTTTTTTTGTTTTGTTCACATAAATGCTCCAGTTTCTACCTGTTTGAAAACTGCACATCAGCTGGCCGAGCAGAGACGTTAAACGGGCATTGTTTGGCTCTACATTCATACAGGAAGCAAACAGAGGGCTCCTGGATGAAAGTTTGGGGTTTGTTAAACCAATCCACCACCTCTCCCCTGCCCCAGAGAGACTTTACAATTTGTTGTATTACATCTTTACCAGTACTGTTGTGAAAGGAGCCATCTGGACAGGTTATAGACTGACACACCCTGGCCGCGTATCATATCACCACAAAAGGTGGCTTTTGGCGTCGCTGTCTGATGTTGACATCACTGACGAAGTGGCAGTATTTGATGAGCTGCGAATGACAACGGGCTAGTGCAGAGATCATGTCTGTGTTTTAGCTCTCAGCTCCTGATGAAATAAATCTTTAAAAAAAGGGGAAAAACCTTACAGGAAGAAACATGTTGCGGACTATTTTAGTGGCAGATTAACACTGCTGTGTCAACTGTGAGACTACTGTGTCTTCATCAGAGTCAGAATTTGGACTCTGATGAAGACATGTTAGTCTGTTTACATGATTAAAGGCTGCAAATCAATCGGCGTCCTCCAGTCCCGTCAATTTATTGTCTAAGTTCATAAATCTAATCGTCTTCTAAACCATGAATGGTGCTAACTGCCTGATTACATCTTGTTTTGTTGCTTCCCTTACTCCCTTGTGCTTTCTGTAACTTAAATATTCTTCCTTCTAAGCTTGTCTTGTTAGTCACATAATTAATGGTAAATGGTTTCTGGTCATTTCAGGATTATTTTGGGATTTCTATTTCTCAGTTACAGATGATTTTCTTTGCAATGTATCCTGGAATCTTAGCTGATTGGTTTAATTCATTTGGCCGTAGATTATTTCCTCCCAAAATCAGGCTAGAGTGCTTAAAAGTGGACAGTCATGTTCCCCCTCATCGATCCAGACATGAGGACTGAACAGCAGAATTACACAGACAAATATGAGCCAACGTCAGCCTGCTGTTTTTCACACCGATCCATTCGGCGCTGCATGCAGGATGCCAGAGGAAACATTAGCTTTCTGTAGCGCCGCAGCATCCGTCCTCCTCGTTAAAGCCGAGCAACCCTGGCGGCGGGACACGAACCTCATGCAGGAGTTCAAATTTGCCCCGAGGCAGGTGTGCCCCGCGGTGCAGGTGAGCCCCACAGTGCAGCTCATCCACAGGGCTCTGCGGCCTTCATTCATCACCCGGCTGACACATTCCTGCTGTCTGCCCGAGGCGCACATTCACACACTCATACATGCACACACACATATACACACACAGCAGGCTGTTGTACTCCCACACAGTGCCATGCAGTCAAACTGACAACCCTGCTCACCCCAAACACAGAGTCCATTCTGTTTGTTAGCCAGAGGTGAAGAACACTGGGATTCAATGTCAGCGTGTTTTCAGGAGATAAATTGTTTAACAATCACAAAACTTTCAGATTTCTGTAGATACCCAAACTGTCTTAACTCTCTCAACCATTCTGTTTGGAGACTACAGTGGCAACAATGTCAAGCAAAACTGCTTTTTGTGTCCAAATGGTTGCTGTAGTACCTGAGTCCTCCTGACCCAGGTCTGTGTCTAATTGGTTCAGATCCTTTTTGCTGTTGTTCTCAGGTATGTGTGTGTGTGTGTGTGTGTGTTTATGTAAATATGTCTTCTACCCAAGAGAAGTGGCATGTATTACTGCTCTTTTTGACTGTAATTTGGTGTCTGCATTTCAGATCTGTATGGTCGTCTCCAGGTTGGCTCTAAATGTCCTCAGGTCCCTTTCAGTTGAGTCTCTCTTATTTGAAAATTAATTTTTTTATGCATATTTGTTTCAATTAGATATTTGAGAGGTCTGTTTCTGACTTGGTCCAGTCTCTTTGGAGCGGTATGTGGACTTGCTCTTGTATTGCTCTTCTTATCTTCCAACCGTCAAAGTGCTTTTACACTTCTTGTCCCATTCATGGAACTATCAATCTAATGATTAATAAATTATACACTTAACCCCCTGAGGCCACAGCCCCCTTAAAAACCTCTGTGAACAAAATACAAGAGATACACAACATTGGAAGTTTTATTTTGCCAGTTTCCAAAATGCTGATATAAAAATAACCCATTTGGATATATGCACTTTACCCCCGTTTATTTTAGTGATCATCAATTCTCTATTGAAGTGGAATTAACATCATATTATGCATACTTTTATCATGATGGCCCATCAGCAGATGGGCACATAAAATACGATGCTTTTCAGTGTATGTAATATTTAATCATTGTGCAAAATAAGAAAAATATTTCAACTTAGGATTGATGTTTTGTACATGTTCACTTTATCAATAAATATTTTGGTTTGTGATATCAGCAGAAATCAGCATGTTCTGATATTTCATTTCCTGATAATATTGTGCATCCTGACATGATTAAATTACATTTCAGCAGTGGAATGCTCCCACACCCACCTTACATGAGTTCTGCTTCATATTTTTGATCATCCCACCTGGTTTGAGTGTTTCACTGTGCTTACACTGCAAAAACTGCCGATCTAACCAAGTGTAATAATCTTATATTTAGATTAAAAAATCTAGTTAGTCTTGTTTTAAGTATAAATGGATTATCTAGTGCTGATTAGGAAAGATCATTTGACTTAATTCAAGTAAATATCACTTGCCTGGTCTTGTTAAGCATCTTTGTCTTTTTCTGAGTTATTTTTAACTAGATACAGGAGACAAGTCTGGAAACATCCACTTCAGGTCTATAGAAACCTTATTTTAAGCACTAGTATGTCCAACTAGGCTTAAATAAATTGCTTGAAATTAGTGTTTTTGATCTTATTTCAAGATTTTATGGGCTATAATGAGAGTCACACAGTTTTACTGGTTTTAAGACATCTTAACAAGCAAAATTTGCTTACTGCACTGGCAGCCAAATTTGCTTCTTTTAAGTGCAAGTATGCTTAAATCTAGGGTGTTTGGCCTTAAATTTGAGAAGGCCATTTTTGCAGTGTACAAATGCAAGCAAAGAACCTGTAGCCTAAACAATTTGTCAAACATGGAACTTTCATTAATGTTCATAACCTTGTTATTTTATCATATGGTTTTTCTTGCTGCGTTCATGATTTGATGCTATCTGTTAGCAGGGAGCAGCAGGATTAATGCACTCTGCTCCACATGGAAGTGTTAACTCACACAGTGTTACAGTCCAGCTGTCTTGGCAAAGTGCACTACTCAAGATATGAGAATGTAAAAAAACCCACACATCTCAAAGATCAGTTCCATTCTGGTTCAGCAGTTTGGCATTAATGAACAAATTCCACTTTGCTGACCAATGAGCAGCAAGGAAACAGAGCATTACTTCCTGGTTTCAAGTTATTGGCTTGTGCACAAAGAGAAAGGCAGATGCTTTGGCACATGTTCTACCAGCAGCATGTGGAGACAGAGTGTGTGTGTGTGTGCGCGCGTGTGTGTGTGTGTGAGCAGTGTGGAAGACGGATGAGTGCGTGAATTCATCTGACTTCCTGTGTACCAGTCAGCTGGAAGCTTTTGACTTGATTAAAGCCTTTGTGTGTGTGTGTGTGTGTGTGTGCATGCGTGCGTGAGAGAGAGAGAGAGAGAGAGAGAGAGAGAGAGAGAGAGAGAATGACAGACAGAGAAGAAGTGCAATGGGGAGAGACACAGTTTGAGTTTGTGTGTGTGTACATGCATGAATGTGCAGTATTAGTGCATACGTTTGAATGTGGTGTGTACAGTAAGAGAGACAGAGTGTGTGTAAGAGAGCACATGTCTGAGCTCCAACACAGATGCTGCTTGCTGTGAGAGACAAGACTGTCTGGCACAGAGAGATGAACACCACCTGGACAAGACAGAGAGAGACAGAGTGTCACAAATATTTTTCATACAATCACCACATCCTAAAATGCTGAAAACAAACAGTGTGAAAACTGTGAAAAGTTTGTGTTTGCGCATCTGGAAAAAACAAGTGTATACAGGAGGTGCAGGAAGGTTGACTTGGAAGGCATAAGTGTGGTGCTATGGCAATGCCATTTTGCAGGTTCATTACATGTGACATTGTGAGCAATGAATGTTAAAGTTTGTTTTCAACCTTTGTCGGACCATACAATCTAAATTTTGAAACGCCTCAGATGAAACACCTTGCATAACATTCAATCCCCAGGATGTCACATGCAAATGCTTTATCACGTCTGTCAGCGTATCGTCACCAGAGGCTCCCTTCACGTCGTCACGAGATGCACCAGACTTTCACTAAACTCCAATGCAGACATTGATGCTGAGAGCAACTGATGTAGTATAAAGAGCGAGAAGGGGTGGAAGGGAGGGGTTGGGTCAAACTAATCAAGACATTCACACAGGTGACAATATGATGATATTGTAAAGGTAACATTTAAAATAGGGCCAAGGCCAAGCTGGAGTACTTTCAAGCAAGAAGAATACAAGTTTCCATTGACTTGTGGCTGTGTAGGTGATGCATTCGTGTGCTGGTGCAACATGTTCTCATTCCAAGTCATCACATGTTGCTGCTTTTCAGTCGAATTCCACATCTTCACGACTCTCTAGGTATTATTCTGCATCTGCTGTTGACATTCTGGGATGGTGCCACCACCTACTGTGGTGGAGCTGGATATGCATCCATCAATAAATTGACTCTCCCTCTTTGCATATATACTGGTACAAGGGCAGTAGTCCAATTCTATGGCCTAATTGAGCTCTAACCACAGCTTGACTTAATTGTGCATTTTAACATACTGATTGAGTTTGTTGTTGTAATAGTGAGGTATTTTCTAACTACCGAGCTAGTTACACCGTTAAAATGTTACACCAAAGCAGACTTTGGGGCGATTAAAGCAAATGCCAGTGGTGGGTAGTTCAGGGGGCCTGGGAGATCAGGTCATTCACTACAAAGACACTGTGTGAATGTGTGTGTGAAGGAGAGGAGGAGTCTCTCGCTCCCTCAGGTCTATTGCTGTGCTGTCTCATCAATAACCTCCATATTGACAGGTTAAGACACACACACACATACACACAGGCAGGGACACCCCTGCAGTGTGACAACTTTGTGTGTGTGTGTGTGTGTGTGTGTGTGCGTGTGTGTGTGTGCCAGTCTATCTAAAGGGCAATGTGAATGAGGTTTTCAAATTTAGGAAACATCCCTGTGTGTCTTCAGCTCTGTCAGTGAGCAGGTGGTGAGTCCAGTCTCATCTGCCTTCCCCTCTGTGACACACACACACACACACACACACACACACAAAGCAGCAGCAGAGTAGCTCTTTTGGAAAGGACAGATGTGTGTTGTCAAGAAAGTGTACACAGAGGGAACATCTGTCAGACACTGTCTCTCATTCGCTCCCTCAGTGCTAATGTGCGTGTCTGTGTGTGTGTGTGTGTACTTGTGTGTATGTGTGGTGTGTGTGACAGTTTTATAAGAGTGAATAAAGAAACAGAGAGAATCACTGTGGAAACTCAAGACTTTTATAGAGATGTGTGTGTGTGTGTGTGTGTGTGTGTGTGTTGCTGCGGATAATTAAATGCCAATAGGGGAGAGAATCTCATTTGCAGTGAAGGTCTTTATAGCAGAGTTCCCATGTCAATCACACGCACACACAAACACACTCACATAGGTTAACGAGAAAATTAAGGGAGAACAGAGAGGAGCGAATGAGAGGGAAGGAGAGGTGTGGATGGTAAAGGAAGGACAGATTTGAAGTGAAGATAGAAAGAGAGATGAGGAAGAGGAGGGAGTTTATGGGGAGGATTTGTGGGTCAGTGACGAAGACGAAGAAAATGACGAGGGCAGTTACAAGGAGGAGGAGAAGATGGAGCAGAATGAAGAGAATATAAGACAGGAACAATAAAAAGTGGTCAAAGGAGACGAAGAAGAGTAGAGTGTTGAATAAAAAAAAGGAGGAAGGAAGAGGATGTCAGGGTGGACAATGAAAAGCAACAGGGTAGAAGATGACGCTAAATATTAAGAGGAGGAGAGTAATAAGGAGGAAGAGGAAGTTAGCGAGGTGAGAGAAGGAGGTCTATGGGGAGCTAGGGAGGTAGTTCTGCTGAATAATCTATAGTGACAGTTCATTTAACTGCTGACAGCCTGTGACTCTACTGTAACACTGTGTATGATACAGAATACTAAACACACTCAAACACTGATAACCTCAAGAACCAATGATACCAGAGTGCTGACCATTTAAGCCATATTTCTACTGAAAACCTTTGCTATAGTACCATAGAACTATATGTTACACATATGGACATGTACTTAAACCCTAGATTTGTCTTATTTTCTATTTACGGGTGATACAGAGGAACCTTGTTTAATGGGGCTGCACACCAACATTTTCAGAACAAAAATGAACAGGTTGGAGTGAGAGATATTTAAAATTAGCAGGGTTGTGCAATGAGTCCTTATCACGTAACAGCAGGGGTGTAGATCTGCAGTCATAGTCTGCTCTGCTCCGTGTTTTCCACTCACCCCACCACTGGTCCACCCTGCCAGTAGTCACACCCACCTCATCTCTTTCACCTGGACTCAGCTACAACTCATCTGCAATCAAGCCAGTACATAAGCTTCTCCTGCCTCCTCACACATTTCCAGATTCTTCTTCACGCTCACATGACTCTCAAGACTCGCAAGACTCTCCAGCATTATTCCTTACACTGATCTCCCATTGCTGGCCCTACTTTCTTCTCACCTACCTGCCTAGTGTTTTGTGCTACAACTTGGTGCCACCTCTACCTGTTACAAATATGTACAGTTCACATATCTGATTGAAAATCATATGCATTTTTTAGTCACCTAAAGATTCAATAATCACTTAAGTGTCTGTCATCCAAGAGAGACAATAAAAACAACTCATGCATCCATGTCAACTCATGCACTGAGTAACATGCAAGTAAACATTCCACAATAAAAGTTGCAGGAGCTGTCGGTGGTAGCAGCACAGTAGTTTAAATGACCTTTTCTCAGTCTCTAGCTGTTAACTGGCAGAGATGAAAAGGCAACAAAACATATTTTTATTTTTACCAATGCATAAGAATCATGCCATGGTAGAACAATGGTTACATCAAAACTATGTCGCCCCTTAACAAGAGTGAAAGCTCTCTTTTGACCAGTGAAAGGACTGCAGTGGTACTCCCTCAGTGTGCTCCAAAATGGCAAACAGAAGTTGACAAGTTTTGACAGAAGAAGGTTTTCAGAAAAGAAGGCTTCCTGGCAACAGTAGTAAACACATTAAAATGTATAAAATAAACATGGACAACCGCCAAACATGCATTTGTGTACTTAAATGGTCACCTCATAGTCAAAATAATGTTATACTGCTATCTTTTCCCCTGGGTTGCCACTTTTTCCATGTGGCCATGTTTTTAGCATCTACAGCAACCTCTCATGATAATCCACACCCTGTGGCAAAGAAGTTCTTCTTGTTGCAGTGCGGTGGGCTTATTTAATGCCATTTAACTCTCCTTGTATTCTCTCAATAAAAAGTCACAGAGATTACTTTAAATGAACCTGCTCAGCCAGGGTTCCCTTGATGGCGTCCCTGTTGAACCTCAAAATTGCAGCAGTGAGCACCTAGTTAAAAAATTAGGAGGTGCACAACCAAGCACAGCGACAACTTTCGCAATGCCATTTTCTTGCACATGAAGTTGCACTGGGGACACCATGATGAGCACAAACCATACTTTATTTGGAAGCACATACCAACAGAAAATGTTCAGCTTTTGCAGAGCTTGTTGGCTTTTAACCAAGACACCATGAAATTTGTAGGCTGGCAAAATCAGTGGCCATCTGCCCCTGATTTTCAGCTACTTTTCTATTGCCCACTCAGAGTCCAGTGGAAGCCTCCTTTTGTTTCCTCTCCCAGCCTTCAAGCTACATCCTCTTGCCCCTTTCTGAGAATCTTGCGAGCAGTCAGAAGCTGGCAAACGGATGCCATCTGCACAAAGAACAGCCATGCTTGCCATCCTTTATCTCTTTATTCCTTTACTAGCAGTCAATGTTTTGAGTCTTTCCTCTCCTGTGGGTCTTGTTTGCCAAGATTTCACCATAATTATATTCTTTACACCGCAGTACAGTATCTGGAATAAACCCTTATCTTCCAAGATCTTGCCATTTTTAGCAGGGTGAGCTAGGCCTTTGGGACATACCTGGTTCAGCTCCCTTCTGGACAGAGGTTACTGGTCTGAGTTTACTGGCTGTGATAGGCTTCTATTTTAAGGTGTCAGCTTGTGCTGCCATGATTATAGCTGTTACTTAGTACCTGGATAGACAACAGATACCTAGTATGGCCTTATTGGGATGTTCTGCCCTGTAAGAGAGGATTTCGTAGACATAAATTACAATCTATCTTTCTCTCTCTTACCATAGGAGAGAGGAGGGAGTTAAGGTGAGGAGAAGTGAGAGGATCAGGAACGGTAGATGAAAGAAAATGCGCAAAGATGATCTAATGCTAATACATTCACAGACACAATTAACACTGAGTCTGAAAGGCCATCATGTGTTTGTTTCTGTGTGTGTGTGGACCTGTGGATTGATGTATGGTCAAATGAAAGAGGAAGGCTGGTGGATCGCGCTTGAATGGAGCTTAATTTACATGCTAATGTGTGTGTGTGTGTGTGTGTGTGTGTGTGTGTTATAGTGCTGAGGATGATTATTTTAGTCTAGATCAATGGTGAGATGAGCTGACACTGTCGCAAAGAGATGTCACTCACACACGTAGAGTTGACAGGATTAGAAAGAGGAAGGTTGTTTTTTTGTAAATCATACTGGTGAAACTGACCCATCATTCAGCCACAGTGTCTCAGCTTGGGTTTCAAACCTACAACCCTCTTACTCCAACAGCAGCAGAGCCACCCCATATCTTTTGGTCTTTCTCAAACTTAAGCGTTACATTCTCTTCTAAGTGGACCTTTCAACTTAACGGCAAAAGTGCTGGTGTAATTAATTACATTAACCATGGCTGCGTTGCATTTTCGTCTGTCAGTTCCAGCTCACTGTCATGGCCTTCTGAGACATTAATAATAAACAGCCATCATTAATGTTATTTAGTGACACCTGTGCTGTTTCTGCTATGACATGTACTCCACTTCTAAGGAGGTTTTAAGTTTGTGGTGTGTTCATAGAGGAAAATATACTTAAATTAGGAGAAACATTTTTAAATTTTATATTGTTTTACTTAATTGTATATGACTAAAGAGATTTTCAAAGAAATTGCTTGCATGCTGGATTATGCTCGGTGGGACTGTATTTTATTTATACTGCACTGAAGTGGTGGGGAGATGGGTGGTTAAAGGGCTCAGAAAGTGCTGAAGTAAGGCTACAACCACAACAATACATTTTAGTGTTAAAATGCATGTTATATTTATGCCTAGTGTCCACACTACTTTGCCATTTTGGAACACTATCAGTTCTACGTCATTGTTAGTCCAAGCAAAGAAATCTTGGTCTCACTTTTCAGAATCTCTGTAGTATAAACCATAACTAAGCAACCAATCAGAGAGTAGAGAATCTGCTTCTTTTTTATGACGACTCATGCATGCCCAGTGTGCCTGAATGTTCATGAGATATGTGTTTTAAAGTGTGTAAGTATGGATGGAGATCATTTCTGAAATGTTGCTAAAACATATATTTGAGGAGGCCTTTTGCACCACAAACCAGGATTTACGTCTGACTCCTGTGGGCTAGACAACGGAAGTTTAGACAACGGAAAAAAATTGCCAGTGAAAAGGATTTGTTTGACATTGAGGCGTACGTTTGCCAGATATAATCAATCAACAAGAAGTAATACTGTTGATCCCCCTGAGTCCAAAATATGTCAACCAACTTCTGATTTGACAAAACATAGACATGCATTCTAGTCACCAGAGAAAACTACATTTACATACATTTACATGTACATTTCTGCAAATCACAAATACGTTACAACTGCATGCTTCATATGAATCCTATTGACATTTCTAAAATTATGTAGTATATGAACTAACTTTGTCATATTGAGGTGAAGGGGATGGTGAATGCCGTGACACCAAGGCCAGGTGCCTGCCAAGCTTCGGGCCACTGTAAAAGACCTGAAAACAACAAAACAGGTTGTGATTTAAACAGTGTCCTTCCAGCAGAAAGTTGCAAAGTGCCGCCAAGACCAAGTAGCCTCATTGCACTTAATATCAAACATCAGTGCACTGTAAACAAGAGCCTGAAAACAGTACCCCCTTTTCTGATCATGAATTAAAGAGAAATTCTGAATGGACTGATGACACCAATGTATTAAAATACTGGAATTCCCCTTTAATCCCTCAATCCTTTAAACATAAGACTGGGAAGAAGAAAGAGAGCTTGATAGGTTCTGTGAAATCCTCATGGCTAAGCTAATGCTAGATGGGTGTTAGTGTGCGTTTACATAGTACAAGCACGTGCAGTCAGTTATTCTTGGCAGGAGCTTTAATGACCTACCTTGCCGTCACTGACCCCCCTAATCACCTACATCTCAATCAATCAATCAATCAGTCAATCAATCAGCTACTGCAAATGTGTTGAGGGAGGATATACAGTACATAAACAGCCTGGATTATTACTATGGTAAAATCAATCAGTGAGATTGATCAAGTATTAAACCGTGTGAAGTTATACAACAGATGTATTGAATCAATCTGTACCACTTTTAGCACATCAGAAGTGTTGTTTCCAACAGAGGATTCAAACCAGTAGCCTCCCTCCCTGCAGGAATACGCACTCCTTCATTCCTCTCTTCTTTAAGGAGTGAAAGGATGAAAGAACAAAAGCGGGGATGAAGATTTCAATGAAGATGGAGAGAGACAGTGTGGAGGGATGGCACTGAATTCACTGTTACCGTAGCAACTGAGGATCCCTCACCCATTCCCATCAAAGCCCCCAAACCCTCATTTACAGTCGGGTCCCGTCAGGTCCCGACCCCAGCTGTAACCATGGCAACCAGGCAGATACAGCAACAGAGAAAGGCAGAGAAATAGATAGATAGATAGATGCTCTGCCTTTCACTTGTTTCCTGTGTATCTCTCAGATCCTCTGCATTGCTTTTTTCTCCTTCACTGTTATTCTACCAGCACTGAGTTCCTGGTTAAGCCAGCGTGATCCCATTCCAAAGTTGTCAAATACGGCTTCTTTTGCAGTGCTCTTGGTATGAGATCCTGATGCCAAAAGCATGCATGAGCCTGCATGATATGCCACTGGATTGCATCAGCTAACAAAATGGCCAGACAAAACCATTCATGGTGTTGTTATACATCGGTGGACAGCCGGATGGTGACTGCTGTGGCAGCATGATATGCAGATGGTTGGTATCAGTTGATAACGTGGCCGGACAGAACCTGTTGCATCTGCATGACACACCGTAGGACAGAGTCTGGTTGAAACACTGCCTTTAACAGTGTAATATAAAGAGCACAAAGGTCCCACAGAGGTGGACAACACAGGCGGTGGATGAATCCAACAAACCCCGGACTTACATGCAGGAGTTAGGTGTTTGCTTCCTATCTGAATATGATGGTTTTTTTTCCCCTACACCTTACCATGTGCTTTTCCTAATACTAACAATTCAAGACAGCATTTGCGTTTTGTAACATCCCGACTGGTTGCTTTTGTTGCCTAAACATAACCACATGCAGCATAATCCCACACTGTGCTTTTGTTTTCATCACAGTAGCAGCATCTTGGAACATCAATAGCAGACACAGAAGGATACCGATGGTGTAATATGTAGACCACTGCTAGGCGGCAATATGTGATGACTTGGGATGAGAATGGGTTGGAGTTCTTGCAATGTCTGTTTGCCTGATGACATGTATACATATAATGCACACACTCAAAAGAGTAGCACTTACAAATACATATATTTTAAGGCATCAAGTCTCTGGAAATAAAAAAAAAACATCTCTTGTTGTTAAAAGTTTCCTTGATTTCCATGTCCTTGTGGAAAAGTCCAAAGTCTAAGGTTAGCATAGCTGAACATTGCAGCACTTTAAGGTGCAAAACATCAATCTACCCAGTTGCTGCATATTTCATGGAGTTACCATATCTCCACTGCATAGGGATTGAGATGATTGACTTGCTTAGATGTGAAGATGACATGGATTCCTCATTGTTTGGCATGCTCGATATACAGATTAAACACCAATGGCTCCCCTAAAACAATTTCTGTCATGATTTTTGCTTCTTTGTTGGTCTGAACCAAGCTGCAACCTGTAAAGCTGAAAAATGAAGCCAATGTGGAAGTGCAAAAAAATGCAGTTACCCCCAAGACCCCCATGTTAAAATGCCTAACTTTAGAAGAGAATTTAATCTGTTTAGAGCCTGGTACAAAAGATGGTTTTGGACTATATTTCAACATTCAAAACTGCTCTGGGGGTGATTTATTTTTTCATTAGTAACCCATTAACATTTATCAAGGCCCAAAGTTGTACATGTTTAAGGGTGGGATGCTTTAGTGACAGGCTGCAGTCTGTTAGATCCACCCCTCGCTCCGCCACACGACCGTCTCCTCATCCAAATATGGTCACTTCTGGCTCCAAAAACCTAAGATGGCGACAGTCGAAATGAGTCTTCAAAACCACATTCCACAAACCAGTGGTAGATGTCATGGTAGCTACCTCCATTGTTTATTTTCTGGACTTAATTGATTTCTTTTTTTAAAAATTATGATCCTATTTATGTCAAGATTCATATCAGTGTGTGTGTGTGTGTATGTCTGTACCAGTGTTTTTCTTTTGGTTTTGTAACATCTGCCTAATGTTTGATATTAAAAATCTATTTTTCCCACAGTTCGACTTTCTTCTCTTACCTTTAAAACTGACTTAAAGCATTATTTATGTATTGTGTTAACTGATTGTGTTTTTGATTCTTACTTTTGCTGGTGGGCATGCTTTGGGTGCTGTGAATTTGCCTCAAGTTGATTTCCTTCATTTGTAACACCATTAATGTAAATGCTGGTCTGTCTGCCAAACATTGATCTTTTCTCCCTTCAACTCCCTTCACATCCTGCAAGTGAATTGACACCAGAAGCATCCTGGATCATCAAACAAAAAGTAAGTACAAACAAATACAGCCAGTTGATCTTATCTACCATGGTGTCTGTGGGCAGCTATTTCAAGCTTATTTGGAGGCCTTATATTTGACTTGCATAAAAGTCTTTTAAATTCTGCAGCAGGGTCTGACAGGGACTTTCTCTTTGCCTTTAAACAGAACACACATAATTTCACCTTAATATAACACTACAAATATGAATGTCAGCAACACTGTGCTCATCCTCCAATTCAGACGCAGTACAGATTGCCCCCTAGTGTTGCTGATAGGGAACTGCAAGAGGGGGCAGGGACCAGGACTAGAGTGGTGTGTGTGTTTGTGTTTGAGGTGTTAAGCCTCCTACTCAGTGACAGCACTCAGAGAAGTCAAGAGGCTATCTCCTTTTCCCTGTCACGCACACACGAACACACACACACAAACACACACAAATCCATAGCTCCTATAACACTTACAAAGTCGTTACAAACTCTTTATGATTGTCTCACTTCCTGTTGAGGATTCTCATAATCGTGAAAATCAGATTTCAAATCAGCTCTCTTAAACATGAAAAATTATTTAGTTATGAACAAAGTAGTGGTGCAAAATCCACAGTAACATATACTGTATGTAAAGCCTTTTATTTACAACGTTACTATTATTAAGCAGATCAAAAATCCATTTGTTGCATGTTAGTAGAGAATAGCACAGAAAAAAAGAACGAAAAGAAAGAGAAAGAAAGAAAGACAGAAAGCTCAGCATTATCATCGACCACATTCTCCAATGCTTCACACAACTTTACTGCACAGCCATACCCTAGGGCCCGTTGCCGTGGCAACAGAGTGATGGAGAGAGTGCAGGGCTGATGTCAGGGTCACCCAGAGTGTGAAGAGAGGGAGGAGGAGTGTGTGTGTGTGTGTGTGTATGTGTGTGTGTGTGTGTGTGTGGGAGTCTGTGTGCAGGGCTGTGAACAGGGGAGGTTTTACTGAGCAGATCTGTCAGTACCTCTTTGGATTCTTGCCAAACACACACCGCTCACTGTGTGTGTGTGTGTGTGTGTGTGTGTGTGTGTGTGTGTGTGTGCGCACGTGCATGTGTGCACGTGTGTGTGGTGCACCAGTCACTGTTAGCCGCTGCCATCAGTTTTCAATTAGTGGGTTGGTCAAACTGAGCCAGCCTCCATTTCCTCCATAAAGTACGATCTCACAAGCATTATTACTCTACATATTACATATTACTGCTGTGTTATTGCAGTGTGAGGAGGAATAAATGGAACTGATTTTGTTAATGTTGTCTGTAGTTGGTTCAGTAGTAGTAGGCATGGCGGTGTCTCTATGAACAGCAATGTAGTTTGGATAAAATTTACACACAATAAAACAAAGACACAAAATACCACACAAACACACAAACACATACACACTAACACACACACAACTTAAAAACCTTACACGCTGCACTGCCCCCCACTGCCTGATTGTGGTAACAGCAGACACTCTTTCACATCCCCTCTGTATCAGAGATATCGAACTACAACTGCTGCCAATTCCAATATGGCATTACTTCTGCTAGATAGTAATGATAATACTGCTAAATTATTGATGACATTATGGCAGCAGTAGTCAAACCATGTTTCACCTCTGTATCTTTGTTAATTTGTCACTTGACTTCACTTAGTTTTAGTCTTTTGATGAAAATTTGTATTAATGTTAATCACATTTTAATCATTTCAATATGTTGCTGTAGGTCAACAACATTTTTGTCATGCATTCTTTCATTTATGTCTTTTATGCCTCTATGTCCTTGTCTTTATATATAAGGCAGTTCTTGGTCTGCTCCCTCACTATGTGTTTTCTATCATGTAAAACTGGACAGTATTTGTTTCTCAGGACCTCTGTATGTTTCCTCTCTCAAACAGACGCTTGGACAGAAATTAGGGAAAGGACTTTTGGGTATTCTGCACCCTCAGCCTGAAATTTGTTGCAAAATGAATTGAAACTCAAGGAGCTGGAGTTGCTAAGTGTTTTTATATCTAAAATGAAAGACTTAGAAGCGGATTCTACATGTCAATGTCTTAAGCCTTCCTGGTTGTACAGCTGACTCGCAGGAAGTTCTCTTTTGGCTTGTAGATATTTCTTTTAATGCAAGTTTTGGTGTGTGCGAATTGTATTTCGTCGCCCTTTGTGTCTCTGCAACTTTGTGTTTTTACTGCTGACTGTCTTGGCCAGTTTTTTTTAGACAATACTGTGGTGAAGTGTACTTCTGGGGATGTTTTGGATCCAAGATTTTGCTGCAGAGTGAGTGTTCTTTACTTTCATGCTACTCTTTGCAGCTGTGGACATGCAGGCAGCGGCATGGAGGGAGAGAGAGGTCGCACCGTAAAGTGAAAAAGTGGTGAATTTACAGCTCACAGCAAGTTAATATGACACAGTCTCTGGCTTTTGTTTGATATCTCGTCGGCCAAAAATGTTGTTGCACATTTACTATATACTATATGATGTTGATGTCCCACTGAAGGTCTTTGTCTTATATTCCAGTCAAATTTTGCATACTGTACCTCTGCAACTGCAGTCACTCCGCACTTTACACTTGTATATATGTATAGTCTCTTAGTTTTTAGTTTTTTAAGCGTATTCCTTTTACATTCTATTGATATTGTTTGCTCTTTATTCTCTTTGTTCTTACTGTATGGCGCTGCTACACCCCAATTTCTCAGTTTTGAGATCAATAAAGTATATCTATCTATCTATCTATCTATCTATCTATCTATCTATCTATCTAACTATATACTATATGATGTTGATGTCCCACTGAACGTCGCACAAAACATTGTAAGGAAAACAAAACGAATCATCCAATATTTGTATTTAAAAAAATCCGATTCAACTGGCATAATTCGTGGTCGGGTACAGCCCCACTAACAT
Organism: Plectropomus leopardus; assembly: GCF_008729295.1. Taxonomy (NCBI): domain Eukaryota; kingdom Metazoa; phylum Chordata; class Actinopteri; order Perciformes; family Serranidae; genus Plectropomus; species Plectropomus leopardus. The sequence goes on along the minus strand of NC_056479.1, from coordinate 4,108,416 downwards.
TACTAGCTGAGTGCCAAATTCACCACGTTAAAATATTGGCAGTGTGGGCTACTTTTTTTGTAAATCGCAAATATATAAATTTGCATATGCATCATATTAATTTTTCTAAATTGACGTAGTTGAGGGTATGGTGGATAGTGTGATGCCAGCAGCTTTTTAGGCACCAAACTGGGTGTTTTTTAGCAACCCTTTGCTGTTTTTCCAGTGAAGATATTGCCCCCAAAACCAGTTATTTTAAGCAAAACATGATCTATTCATAACCATAAGTGTTTCTTTTTGTGCCCAACTGTTAACCGAGTCAAGTTTCAACAAATCTGCTACAGGTGTGTGGTTTGCAAAAACATACAATGTCAACAACTGAGTTGAGAAGAAGAACAATGTCACTGAAATGTGAGGTGCTGCTTGTTAGTGCAACAAGTAGAGGCTGAAATAACTTCTGAGTGATGTTGAACGCTGCAAGGTTTTATAAATTTGTAAGCTATTATGTAGAGTGAACGTTGCAGGCGAAACAAAGGATGTTTGGTTACCCTCACAGGAAAAGGAAACTTTTGACCTTTCGTCCTTAAGTATCAAGTCAACAGTACTCTTAAGCTTTGCTATGAAACGTCCACTATGTACATAGTGCTTATTCAGAGTATGTGAAAAGAAGTCAATAAAGGTTTCATCTTCAATATAAAAGCAACAAACATCAAACTTGTAAGAAGGTGCACGAGATGTTGAATCTCATGGGAAGAACTTATGGTCTGACTTTGACTGTAAAAAAATCACAGTTGTATTTCGTCGCCCTTTGTGTCTCTGCAACTTTGTGTTTTTACTGCTGACTGTCTTATCTTGCTAATAGGATACAGTGTGTGAATGTTTGTGAGTAAAAAGAAAAAAAGGGATTAAATCTTACAGTAGGGCTGCTTAGCAGTTCCTACATTATAATGTTGTCACCATAGCAGATTTTTAAACTTCAATACTTGTATAAAAAAAGTTCCTTGATACCTCTTCATTAAAGTCACTAAAGTCATTAAACACATACCAACACATTTGTTATATATTGGCCTCACAATAATCTATCACAATGAGGTGCTGCCTCTGTCCGACAATTTTTTAAAAAGAGAATTTTTGGTTCTCAAAATGTTTTCTTTTAGTTCCCGAAACATTCTTCTTAAAGTTTGTTTAACATTCTCTGTAAACATCAAAAAATGTTACGTCTTAGTCAGCATTTAACCTTAAAGGAACATTATTTTAAATAATAAACATTCTTAAAATGTTATTTGAGCATTAGATGAACATGTTTTCTTTAAAACATTGTTGCAACTTGTAAGTAATGTTTGCCAGCATTGTAGGAACATTTCCTGCTAGCTGGTCTTGTCAACTGTTGAATCTTAACTAAAGTAAGTGCTGATAAATTCTTGATGGGTATAAACAATCCTGATGCCAGACAAGAAAATTGATATAGGACTGTTCTGCAAAAACTGTGGAATAGGTTTATTAACAGCAAAATGTAACTAAAATATGGTTACAGTTGTGGTGGTATGGACTTTGTGTTATTTTGTTTCATGTTTTCTGCTGATGTGTTTCTGTTCTTTCAGAGGCTGGGCGTGGCCTCCTGCTGCTGGAGCTCTGCATGCACACCTGTTGCTCATTCCAAACTCTTCAACTGCAGCTTAAAAACCCAGCGCTGTGTTCCATGCTGCCAGATTGTTTCTGCTCTTCATAGTGCTACTGTTGGTTTATCTCTTGCATCGTTTTTAGTGAACATTTTTCAAGTGTGATTCTTCAGTGTTTGTAGTTCATGACATTCGCTGTCTTCTCCATTTCCAGTAGCTGGATTTCCGTTACAGATTTGCACCAAACTTAAGCAATATTTGCAAAATTTTGATAAAACACAATTGTGCGATGACTGCATTTCCATTGAGTAATATTTAATGACTTCTCTCGTGATGTTATGCGACTTTCCTCTCGCGATAACATTGCAATAACCATGGTGATGGACGATGGCAGGTTTATTTCTATTGCAGCCAATCTAACATCGCTGTAATTTCTTTGTCTCGTATAAGAGTTAAGAGGATCTCCGTCTCTTCCTCCTTCCACACATACTGAGTTATGTTTTTCAGAGTGTCATGTGACTTTGTTGAACTTTTTCTTCTTCTTCTTCTTCCATATTTCTATATTTCAGAAATATGGCTTTTTCGAATTGCCTGAAATACCACCTCATGGGAGTGTAAAATGTAGTGAGTTTTTTTCGGAGTTGACGAGTTTCCATTAAGTGTATTTTGTATTCGCAATTTTAATTTGCACAATTTTGAGGGATAATGAAAACCCGCCTAGTGTCTCTTTCCTCTGACCTTCAGCACCTCAGCCACACGCCACTCAGCCTCTCATCAAACTATTCTATCCAGACACTGACCTTAAATTTGATAATAATGATAACAGCAGCAAACAAGACTGTTTTATGTCATTCATTCATACGGAATCATATTCATTTCGATACATTCTATACATAAGCAAAAACCTCACTGAATATAATTTGAGATATTGCAAAATCATTGAATACTGGAATTTGTCTAACAATAGGGTTGCTTTTTCATCACCATGAATTAGATCATGTGACCAAAAATGCATTTTCGTGGCATTCGCGGAAATTTTGTAATCCGCAGGTTGTATAAGAATGCTGTTGTTATAAACTTCTATGAAAAGTAATGCACCCAAATTCGAACATCATGAGCCAGGAATTCGTGCATTACTCAGGGATTCAGGAAGGGTGTGATCATGTGACAAATGCACTGATAGGACTAAACAGAGAAGCGGTCCTGGAAGGGGTCAGGTTGGGGTGGTGTATGGGTCACATAACCACAGACTTTCTCCTGGGACTTTTCCCAGGAGACACATGTTCAGACTCTGAGTCATTTTAAAGAAGGCCCTTGATAATAACTTTACCTTAGCTGCGTAACTTGGCATTAAGGACGTAATGTCATTGGCAGGGTGGTAGTTCATAGGATATCATACAAACTGTAGTGTGTGCATTTCCATAAGATATCATATAAACTGTTCTACTGTAAAACTTCAAATCTAAGCCTAGTCCCAATCAGACACCCAGTCCTTTTAAATGGCCCAGTGTGGCAACACATTTTGACGAATAAAGGCCTGTCTCAATTAGAGGTCCGGTTGCCATGAAGTTCCTTTCTTAAAAAAGTTCTTTGGATTTATAAAACCAAGTTTTTGCAGGAGGTGACGTTAGTTAGCTGCTTAGATAATGCATACAAATATAAGGCTATGTTCAGAATGCAGGCTAATCTGATTTGTTTCTCAAATCGGATCCTGAAGACAGACTGTCCACACTGTCATTTGCAAGAGATCAGATCGGATTTGTTGCACCCACACATCAGCACTCTGTACTGACCTAGCTGCATGTGTTGCTGTGGTAACGACGTAGGCGTGAGTATGTGTGCTTGGATTGCCCACACGGAAGCATGAGCAGCGCAAAAATGGAGATACAACATTTCGCCATCTAAATACTTGTGTTGTCAAGGCGCGGTGCTGAACTCTTCCGCTGCACCACACAAACACAGCGACAGAGGAGACTGTTGCAACTTGCGATGTTTCGAGCTGCACCCACGGCGGGCTCCACTGTGCAGTCAGAGGTTCGGCGACATCTGCAAAGCAGTGACTAGTGAGAGCATGAGTGAGTGACTAACGGACGTATTTGAAAGACCAGAGTGTCCAGACTGAAGACAAATCTGTAGAAATTGATCCGATTTGCAAAATCGGATTTCATGTGGTTATTTGCTGTTTAGAATTCTTAAAATCAATCTGGATACAATCTGGATATGACAAAAATTGGACTTGGGTTGGCAGTCTGAACAAAGCCTTAGACAGCGATTCAGGATGCCTCAGTATTGAACCACTCAGAGGGTCTTTTATTCCAGCACCGGTCAGATTTTTTTTCATGAACACTTTCAGTTTTGGTCTAAACTGTTTTATGTTGTTATGTTATGTTTCAAGTGGATTTTCATGGTGATTATTTATTTGTTGTACTGTGCATATATATATATATGTGGTGTCATGTGAATGTACTGTGTACATTGTCTGCCGTCTAAGAGTTGTTCCCAGTGGCAAATGAGTTTCTCCAATGGGAGATTAATAAAGCTCTCTAATCTAATCTATAAGAAAAGGTTGGATGATTTTTTTTAAGCTCCATATTTTTGTCGTTAATAAACTTTCATAAGTCTAACCAAACCCTGAAACCATCAAAGCATGCATACAAGAGAAAATTCCAGATGCATGCACACACACACACACACACATGCATGCACATGCACATGCACATGCACACGCACACACATACACATACACACAGTAAACAAATAGAAAGAGAGTCTGTGGGCGTGCAGGTGAAGACAGACTGAAAGAAAATATCTTGTCATCTGGTTTGGTTTTTAGCGTTATTATTAATATGCACATGCACACAGAAAATAGGAATGTTTATTTAACTGCCTATTGTAAAGAAAAGCAAATGATCACACCCATTTTCTGTCTTTCATTCCCTAACTTTTTATCCTCTCTGCCGTCTATCATCAGCGTGATAACGAGGTTGTAAGAGCTCGTTAACCTCACACACACACCGCAGCTCAACCCGAAACCACAACGGCTGCGTGTGTCTTTCTCTCCCTCTCTTTCTGTCATCACCTGATTTGAAAATACTTAGGGTGAAGTAATATTTGCCTCCAACCATTTGTGTGTGTTTGTGTAAGAGAGCGAGAGGGAGAGATGATTCCACATTAGAGTGTTTAACTAAGGTTTCCAAACCAGTGTGTGTGTGTGTGTGCGTGTGTGTGTGTGTGTGTGTGTTTTCATTGGCAGCCTGCAATGTCAGAGTATTGGCGACCAGGTGTAAAATGTTGCTTCCTCGGCAACGCTGTAACCAGGAACAGAAAAACACTGCAGACAGCCAATAAGAGAGAGAAGAATTGCCTGTGACTGTATTATAGCCTGAGTGTTAAAGCAATATCACATGCTCACACACTCTGACCTGCCATCCATGTGGAGACATGTCATCCTCTTGGCATACATTGCCAGCTTTGTCGAGAGCTTATATGATGTCAAGCTTCTTTGGTGGCCATATTGGAGTTCCACGAGGTCCAGTTTTGGGTTTTTAGATTTATCAATATTTCTGCATTACGAATATAGCTCAGTGCTGTAGTTCTTCCTCAACTCCACCAAGCATTTTAGTATCTTCAGCTCTTTGTTTTTTTTGTTTGCTTTTCTGGCCCACAGTGTTGATATTTTGATTCAGTTTTACTGCTTTCATAAACCGTTTTTTTTTTTTTTTTTGGTTTGTTTGGTTATTTTTTTTTAGCACCAGAAGGCCAACATGTTCATCATCAGAAGTTTTAACATGTTGCCGCTTGTCAGTGGACTTCTGCCTCTACATATTATGCTCTTGGTATCATTTTGCGTCTGCTGTTGACGTTCCAGGCTGTCGCCACTGTCTCCGGGATACCAACAGAAGCATGTGGTTATGTTTAGGCAACGAAAGCACATGGTTCACCAATGGCGGGACATCAACAAAAGCACATGCTTTAGGATTTGGCAACAAATGCATGTATGGGTAGGTTAAGGCTAAAAGGACACGTGGTTAGGTGTAGAAAGAAAAAAATCACAATCACTTAGAAAGTGAAAACCGACCTCCTGGGTGGGAGTCCAGAATTTGTTGGATCCATCCACCGCCGCTCCTGCTCGTCTTATAGGGACCTTCATGCTTCTTATATTACATCATTAGTGCCAGCGTTTCAACCTGACACCATCCAAGGGCGTCCGTCTGTATATTATGCTGCTGCGACCGGTCTAGTCTCACCATCCAGCTGTTTGGCTTTCTGGCGGCATATCATAACACCATTCTCAGCTGATGCTATATCATACAGCCGTGCAAGGTGGCTTTTGGCGTCGAGATCTTATGCCAAAATCACTGCAAGAGCAGCAGTGATATTTTCAGAAGTACTGAATGAACTGACATGTTTGTTATATTAACTCTATAAGCTTTAAATGCAAATACTGCTGTTAACTTAAGTAATTTTGCTGTTTTTTGTCAAGTGTTTTCTAAAAGACTGTCTGTACTCACTGACTCAAAGAGGTCTGATTGAGAATATTAGTTAACATTTTTCAGCAGCTGTCCTACAATATCTTCTGCTAACAACAAGTAGCAGAAAGTTTTAATCGTTATGTGTATAAAATTCAAAGCAAGTTAGAAAAGCTTGTTGTTTTGGTTAAATATTAAAAAAGTAAGACTTTCCTCCTTCAAAATAAGGCCAATTTGGTTTTTCTTTTAATTCAGCTCGCAGTTACGTCATTAAATTTCTGCTCTCATGAAAAGCCAGGGTGAAGCATCTGATCCTCAGGCGGGGCTTTGCTGGTTGTTCATAAGTCCTAGGTCAAAATTAAAGTCAGTGCACATCAGATCTGGAACTGTTTGCCTGAGGATAGGAGACTTGCAGAATCAGTGATATCATTTAAATTACTTATCTGAACTTATCCTTGAAAAAAAAAAAAAAAAAAAATTTTCTTTTCTAATTAAGGGCAGCACATAATTTTATATTCAACATGTCTTATCTTTTTAATGATATTGCTTTCTGTTTTTTTTTCTTATTACTTTAGGGTACTTTATTTCCATTTTAATTTGTATTGTGATTGTCTGATTTTATGTCATTGTTTTTTTCTTCCTGTTTTAACCATGTTGCAACTTGTTTTCAAAAGTGCTGTATGGATAATTGTATTTATTACTATTATTATTTTTATTATTATTATTATTATTATCGACAGATTTCTCTCCCAATGTTGTAGCATTTGATTTGAAGTTCAGCCCTACAGGCTGGAAACTATACAATATTTCACAAGCAAAGAAGAAAAAGACACTGACATGATAATACTTTTAGCAGAAATATGATTCTTCCCTGTTCCATGCATCATCTTTCAACTGCCAGAGGGGTCCTAATCCTCACCGAGATCACTGATAACGCTGGACCACACTGCCCCTAGTGGCTGGCTATGTGTGTGTGTGTGTGTGTGTGTGTGTGTGTGTGTGTGCATGTGTAGTTACACACATAAATGCATATGCTGTGTTTAAGAGTCACCTGCCATCTGTAGCGGGCTTTGGGCTGAATTTGTCAGGAGTAATACTCTTGTTTTCATGTTTCGCTTCAGTCTGAAAGCTGTTGTCATGGTTTCACGTGTCTCCCAGGCCATAGTTAGGCTCTTCTGCTGAGAGCAGTGCGGTTATCTCAAGGTGGACCAGGTTGTGTGTTCATGACTCATAGCTTTGGAATTGGGTGGGGTGCTGTTAACTTAACCATGAAGGAGAGTGTGTGTTTTTATGTGTGTATGTGTGTGTGTGTGTGTGTGTGTGTGTGTGATTGACAGGTGAATGGGACCATGAGTTTACCTACTCCTCCTCTCCTTATTTCCCACTCCTTTTATATACCTGTCACCTGCTCCCCTTTCTGTCTCTTTCTTTCTCTTGCTCTGTGGTTAACACATCAGTTCTGTTACTATTAAACTTTTATAGAAATCTCTGAGTACATTTCTAATATTTTAACAAAATCAAGATGATTTAGTGCTTTGGTGTCTTCCAGTCCTGAAGGCATCGTTTGTGCTCTTCTCTTATGTTCAACATTTAATCAACCCAGTCTCATACGGGTCTGATGCTAAACATATTCATTTCATATAGTTGCTCTAAAACTGAGAGGTGCCTTATTTTTGGCCAATTCTTATTTTATTCATATACTTATGTTTTATTGGCCTGCATCCAAATCACGACTGCCAAATTTATTTCTGTTAAAACACAAGATAATGCTAGACATTTGTTTGCCTTTTACTGGAAAAAAGAAAAAGAAAAAAAAGCATTAAAATGTATTCTAATAACATTTCTAGTGAAAAATGATAATTTTATTTGTATAATCTTCATTCAGAGAATATATCTTTTTCTTATCTTTGTTGTTATGAAGATAATTTCAGGTCTTGCCAGAAAATCACTGGAATGCAATATTTTCCATCCTTGTTTTGGTGGTTGATATGCTAAACCCACCTGGCTTGTATATTGTAGAATCATTGTCTTTGATTGTGTCACAACATTTTTAATCTTAAAAAAGTATGTTATTATTATTTTTTTAGTGAGTTTAGGATAGTGGAAGGCTACATTACCCATAATCATCAGCTACCATTGCTGTGATGATGGAGGATAGATCATTTTGGAATACTTTCCATTTGGAGAAGGTGAATGACACAGTTATAAACTAGAATATATAGGCTAATTTATTATTTATTAAAATAATTGTAATATATAAATCTTTATGAAGAGCAGATATGTAGTAGTGGTTAAATTATACAAATAAATAAATAAATATACAAATAAATGACAAGAACATATTACATAAAAAAATGTTGATCTATAAATTTGGCTGTAATTACTACTTTTTCAAAATATAGATTAAATATATAAATAAATATAAAGAAACTAGAGACACAGACAAGTGACAGAGGCAAAGAGTACATTAAATAAAGGTGCCATCCTGCAATCAAACCAGGGACACCCCCCCCAATAATGACATGACATAACAGAGGACTTTTATTTTGACAAAATTAAAGATATTTGCCCCACAAATTAATGAGTAATGTTATTATTTTGTTTTGTCTTATATTGCAAGTTTATTTTGGGGGTTTTCTGTTATGTTTTCTTGTCGCTTATGTTCTGTTTCCTGTTTTATTTTGTAATTTCACTCCTTATGTGTCATGTCTCGTTTTACTTACTGTCTTTGTGTGTTTTCCCACTTTAGTGTTTCCCTTATTAGTTTCACTTGTCTTTTGTCAGTCTCATTTGTCCTCCCTTGTTAGTCTTCCTTGCACACCTGTTCTGTTTTAGTCTTGTTTGCTCCACCCTTGTGCTCCCTGCCACATTTTCAATATTTATCCAATCCCCGTGTTTCCCTCCTTTTTTCTGTGTCCACCTCCCCCAGCTGTGTCTCGTTCTCCTGATTAGTTCCCTGTGTGTATAAATACCTGTGTGTCTCCTTTTGTTCTGCTTTAGTTTGTCTGTGATCCTCCCTGTTGTTTCCATGATGTTCTAGCTTGTAATCGTTGTTGCTTTCAGTTCAGTTTGTTTTATTTGTACTTTGTGTTTCGGGTGCCTGTTTTTTTGTTTTGTTTTTTTGTGGAAGTTATTATCGGCATTAAAGCCTGCTTTTCGTTTGCACACCTGCCTGTCCTTTTCTGGTCTGCATTTGGGTCCACATCTGAACTTACCCATGACAGAATTATTCCTACTAAAAAAATAAAGAAATAAAAAAACAATGTGCACAGTAACTGCACTCACACTAGTAAGAGCGTATTGAAGGTTGAAAAGATCGTGAATATTGACATTTCAATGGATCCTATGTTGCTTGCACTGGGAGTACCTCCTGGAAAAGATCCTAACTGTAAACTGGAGAAAAGTACCTTTGCTGCCAATGGACTCAGAGACTGAAACAAGTCCATATAACAGAGTACATGACAGCAAAACGTCACATGTAAGTGGACATTTTTCTACAAGGATGGACTCCACTTATGCTTCGTCTGAATAAGCATGTGATCAGATGGTCTTGAAAAAGATGAATGAAAAGTCAAGGAATGTTAACAGTGTTTGATGTTCAGTGTTATTGACCCCAAAATTCAAATACAGTTTATAATAAAAGTGTATGTCGAATGGACAGAAAAGTAGCATGTGATAACCTAATTAAAAAAATCACCACATTCGAGTCTTAATCACATCAAGATTAATGCACCTAATATACGTTTTTAAAGAAAGTATAATAAATGATTTTTCCAAAATCATTTCCAATTATTTTCTCTCTCCTTAAAACCCACCAACTAATTTTCAACTCATTTTCAGGTCATTTTCTTTCCCAATTTCTTGCAATTGCAGTTTCTCTCTTGCCAAGTTGCCCATTGCCTGTTTCGCAAGTATTTGAAAGAAATCAAGCAAATTTGCTCAGGCTTCAAAGGTTTAAATGCTTGTGAAAGGTGCCTGAATGCTGCACAAGAAAACTGATGTTGATCCAGGTTTCAAAGGAGGGGACCATGTACAGTTTAAAACATAAATGTTACCATTTGATGCACCATACCAGATGAAAGCTTAGAGCTAATTTGCATGTGCTGTAGCTTGGCAGGTCAGAACAAACACACAGCACAATGACATGACGATATAAAGTTGTACAAGAAGAAAGAAAAAGGCAAATAATACACATCATATCATATTATGTGCAGACTTTTCTACTTCTCTTTTTCTCCCTTTCTCTCCATTTTCCTCCATGTTTCTCTATCTTGTTGTGCCTATAATAACAGAACGTACTTTAGTCTTGCATAGAGGAATCCATTCATAAAAACATGGCAGCTCTCTCCAGCCTTTCGCTTTATACCACTGCCTTATTATAGAGGAGCCGTCACCATCCCTCCTTCCATTTCTCTTTGTCTCTTCTACTCTACATTTATTTTATTTTCTGTCTCTTCTGCCCCTTCTTGCTCTGTTTCTCCTTCTCCCCCTCCTTCATCCCTAATTGCCCCTTGATCACTTTATAATTCCCACACTTTTTTGTCTTTCTCCATCCTCCCTCTCTCTATTGCTTCATACCTCTGGGTGTGTTTGCTCTCTAAACATGCAGCGTCCCAGAGGGGTGGTGCCGCAGCACTAAACCACCTGACTGACATGAACACACATCATAACCGCACTTTTTCCTGCCCAATGCCGCGAACAATTCCGCCATTTACTGTTGACACCACTGAGTTGTAAATGTAGATTCAAACACACACACACACACACACACACACACATACACTGTGTTAATGTGTACGCTGACAGGATTATGTTGTGTTGGCAATGTCGAGGTGTTAATACTTGCCAAATACTGCTCCACTCTCACTGCTGTGGTTGTTTGGGAGCAGGTCAAATACTGCACCAGAGATGAAATCAGTCTGCATTTTGAGTAGTGTGTGTGTGTGTGTGTGTGTGTGTGTGTGTGTGTGTGTGTGTGTGTTGCAGCATCCTAATATGAAGCACCAGCATCTTCCTCTGTTCCTGCAGTTTCCTTCTGATATATGATTGGCTGAAACCTCACTGTGAACTCTCCGCGACCCTGCTTCGACCCCTCGTTAACCTCGTCATGATCCCCCAATGATCCCCCCCCCCCCCAATCCTCCAAAGAGAATGAGGAGGATAAATCTATCCAATCAACCTGCTCCTGCGGGTCCACACAAAATAGAATAAAATAGAATAATATAAAATAAAATCCAGAGGGAGATGTTACTCTTTTTTCCTCACCCCTTTTCAATAAACTATGTTATGTCATGGATCACACGATATGTTTGCTGTGACCTTTGACCTCTTACCTTTTATTGTTAATTCATGAGGAAGTAAAAATAATTTTGTTGCTGGAAAGTTAGTTTGGGACAAAATTTAAGTCCTGATAATATCTGATGAAATAAACTCTCAGTCTGAAATACCAGTGCACCTACAGAATCAAGTGCTACTTAAATTAGCAGGGACCTAATTAAACATGATGTTAATTTGATTAGCATTTGATTCATTGTATAATTTAGTAGCTACAATGATTGAAAGGTGTGTTTTTGAAATGCTAAGTCATGATAAAAGGATAAGTCTGGTGACATTAGGTATCTTTTTATTATCTACCAACCCAACTAGCAGGAAAACCATACATTTCTGCTAACCATGGATACGATTTGTATATTATTATATATTATAATGTTGTAAACTTTACATTTTAACAACACTGTGGTTTTGTGTGGTTCTGGTTAGGTTTAGGTGCAAAAATTACTTGGTTATGGTTAGGAAAAGATGATGTTTTGGCTTATATACCCTGTTTTGATGACACAATTCCTTCTGGAAAAGCAGCTGTGGGTCTCTACAAAATTTGGTGGCTAAAGAGCTAATGGAAGTTCATTGAGAGGTTCTTAAAACATAACCATTTTTGTTATTTGTTGGTCTGAACTGTGCCATCCACCATGACCCATCTTCTCCATGAGTACAGTCACTTTGAAAACATGGATATTAGATATATGAAAATGCTCAAATATAACGCATTAATGACTTGCAGAAAAGTACACCACCAAGAAAATCAACACAGAATGTATCTGCTAACCAAAGCCATAGTGCCCCTGTTTACTATATGTTAATGGTAAATAATTTTTGTTGCTGTGGTTTTGAATGCAATGGAGGGTGGTCCAAATGAACATTAATTAGTTAGAATTTAGGGGAAAATGAAAAGCTTTTCACAAAACAATCTGGAACACTCTATTGGGCATCTCGCCAACACTTTGGAGACTGTCAATAAATTCAGCTCACCAGTTAATATCTAAGCCTACTGTCAATAAGTACAACATGTCAAACTTGAGTATTTGCTTATGAGGGAAAAGTACAGGCTGTTTTCATACACTATTCATACATTTCCCGACGAAAGGTATTGCACCCAAATATATACATATCCCACGTTATCATGAGTGAGTAATTTGTGCATAAGTATTTTGGAAGGCTGCAATCACGTGACCAATGCACTGACAGACTTTAAAATTTAAATCACGTTCACTGAAATCTAATGTTTCTGAAATCTAACCACAGTAACTTTTTTTTGCCTGGAAGCCTAACCATGTGTCCTCTCCTAAACGAAACCTCCATACTCGTACATCAATCGTTTAAATTTATGTTAATGATGTAACAGTCATTCATGGGTCATGAATTCGTAGGATATCATGTGAAATGTTCTATGAGGACAAGTAACACAAGTGGAACAATAGTCAACCTTCACACCACACTGCGAAACAAAGCTGATGAAAGCCAATGAAAAATCATAGAGAATGGACTTTTTGGGGTATCTGAATATTGAACCATAAAGCACTGGGGTGCTGGGAAAAAAATGGATTCTGTTTGTATCTACTCAGAGTTCATCATTTATAACTGCAAAATTATTTCATATTTCTTTCTCTTCATTTGTTGTGTGCTCTGGCTGGTTTTGTGCTTACGCTCATTTAGAAGACAAGTTTGATTCCATTTCTTTCTCACTTGTGTTTGACTCAAGAAAGCAGATGAAACGCTTCATTCCAAACCAACTGCTGGAATGATCCCAGCCTGTGACTGTGACCTCGCCATGACTCTTTGACATCACTGTGACCTTGCGATGACTCCGCCGTGACATCACTGTGACCCCATCATGACCCGCACTGTCACCTCCAAATGACATCACAGTGAGATAAAAATCCCTCATCAAAAGCTTCTGTTTGTCGGAGCCAAGCCCCGCCCACTCCGACCTACCGATAAATTCATCTCATTGATAAACTGACTGCCTGATTGGAGGTCAGTTTATCAATGAGAAGTCAAATCTGCCATTTGATCACATCCTGATGAGTCATGTGACCACACCCGTGCCTCAGGGGCGGAAAGAGAACCTGCCAGGTGTCCAGTAGGCACACACACAAATAGTAGGACAGTTTGTGTGTGTGTGTGTGTGCGTGCGTGTGTGTGTGTGTGTGTGTATGTGTGTCAGGTGGATCACTGAGAAAATGGGAGTTGCAACCTTTTGCTGACACTTTGGCCTTTTACACTGTGATCAGTTTGGCTCAGGCCGTTGCTATGGTATCACGCACACACACACACAAACACACACACACATACGCTCTTACCTGTACACTCATGAATAAAACATGGAAGAAAACCTCTCTCTTTTTCTCACACTCTCACTCATTCTCTGTCTCTCTCAAACACACACACACACACACACACACCCACACACACAACGCAACGTCTGTGTATTTCTATGAATGTGTTAATGTGTGTGTGTGTGTGCACGCGCTGCTATGGTTGAGTGTATTTGTATAGCTGTACATAAATGTGGCATGAGTGTGTGTGTGTGTGTGTGTTTGTGTGTGTATTAGCCAATAGGGCGGTGTCTGTTAGTCAGGATTAGGTGTCGCCATGGCATGTATGGATGTATGCGTGTCACAACGACATCATCACGCATTGCCCCTCCCCTCGCCAACCTGTCGCCACGTGAGCGCCAACTGAGTTGACCAATGGGATCGCCCAGAGATTTTTATTTTTTTTTTTAATAATGTCAGAGTGACGTCATCCTTTAGAGAAGGGGGGGGGGGTCAAGGCTCCTCCCACTGGCCCCCCACCCTGTCTTCTCCCTCGGCACCATCTAGCTCGTCCCAATACTGCCCCCTGGTGTCCGGTCTGCATCCGACACTTCCTCTACCCTTAAATATCGCCTTTGTTCTCCTTTTTTTTCTCTTCTATGCCATGTTGCTTGCCCTCTGAGTAAATAAGGCCTGCGAGTGAATGATTGGAGAGTTTGTCGTTACCTGTTTATCCTCCTACAGACCACCCTGTTCTCCTCATCTTCCTCCTCCTCCTTTCCTGTCTTCCTTCCTGTTTTCTTCTGCTTGTCCTTTCTCTTCTCCTTTCTCCTTTCCTATTTCCTTTTCCCCATTTTTTTAATCCTCTGTTCTCTTTGTCTACCATCCCTTCACCTTCTCTTGTGCATTTTCCTCTCCTCTCCGCTCCTCTTCTTTCAAAGGTCACGGGGAGGTCAGAGTTTGGAGGGAGTTCACTGTCTCTTCCCCTCAGCCAATGACTGATCACTTCCTATTTAGACCAGGGAGACAAATGAATGGCGTGTGTGTGAGTGTGTGTGCGTGAGAGAGAGAGAGAGAGGGGGAGAGAGAGAGAGAGAGAGAGAAGGTCAAATAATAGAAAAGCAGAAAAAGAGGAAATCTGGCAAACAAAGCAGAGTAGAATGAATAGAATAGAACAAAGATTGCAGAATGTGATTATATTCATTGTTTCACAATAAACAATTATACAGTTAACCTTTTGAAATCACTTTTCTTGTGCTGCTTGCAGATGCCTTTCGTAATATTCAAACCTTTGAAGCCTAAGCAAAGTGGTTCAATTTCTTTAAAAACATGGGAAAAAAGCAATGAGCAACTTGGTTAAGAAATGTTCCACAAATTGCAAGAAATTAGTAGATTTATAAAATTATTCTTTTCAAAAGGGGAGAAATGTCTAGAGCAGAAGAAAAAAGCTAGGAAAAAGAATTGAATAATAATGATCATGACTACATATTTAAAATTATGTAACATAATTATTACATTATATTATTATTTTTAGGCTTCTTAAATTTTTATTTATTTTATTTTATTTTTTGAGTAATTTTCTCATGCTTTTTTCAATTTTTGGGTAATTCTTTTGTGGCTCGTTGCTGTCTTCCTATGTTATTCAAAGAAATCAAGTCAATTTGCACAGATTTCAAAGGGTTAAATACTTTATAGGATGAATGGGCTGAATGTGGTGAAAGGATGCAATTTTTTTGAAAAAGCACCAAAAAAAAGCTTAGAAATAAAGACACTACGACAATAATCAAACACGATGTCTTTAAAAGGAGCCGACAAAAAAAGCAGAAACACACATCGATGTCATTCAGCCTTTTGTAGCTTTGTGCAGATGCTTTTTTTAGACAATCCAGTGAGTTTGGGGGGGTTTCCAACCCAAAAGGAAATCCCTCTGATTAAATGTATGTCTTTTCACCTCAGTGTCGTGCAAATTTAACCATCGTACATATTGTATTTTTTTTCTCAATCTAGGATGCCTATTAACATCAGGCAAAGGGACAACCGATGAAAACTAGCTCTTCGACTATCTTGGGTGATTTACTTTTTTTTAAAAATGTGGATTAATGTACACTGTTCCTTCTTAAAGAAATAATTTGGAATTGAAAATCGGAAAAAAAGGCCACACAGACCATTACAACAGTCATTTAATACAAATTTTAGTCATTTAATTTTAAATTGTGGAAAATAAGAATATATTTTTGTTGGTGATGCTGTGTTGCATACATGCTATTTCAGTTATTCCTTTATACTGGATGAAATACTTACTTTAGAATATTAGGTCCTGAATATTGCCACAATGTGAAAGAGTGTTAAAAAATTCTTAGAAACAAGGCTGAGGGTGTGTGGGGTCCCCACAGTAGCAGCTAGGCCTTTTATAATTTTCACACTCACACACGGACAAGTGTGTTTGTGATGATGGAGTTGTAACATGGACACAATAATGCACAATCACGTGATGTGGAGTAACATATGTTTGGGTGTCACACACACGGTCACGCAGACCCCTGCTGCCCTCTGGATGACCTAAATGCCGGTTCAAGTTCAGTTCAGGGGTTCACAGCATGTTCACTGTGTGTGTGTTTATTACCACAAAAAAGAAGAAACAATACGGACTACCTAAAGGGACCTGCGTGACACACACATACACACACACCCATCAAATGTAGAATGGAAGTGATGTAGAGTGTCGGTGCAACGCTTGAAAGGTGCTGCAGCACTGCGACAGAATATTTCTTCAGCAAAGCAGAAAATTATTTTTTCATAGATGATTTGGAGACAAAGTTGTGTTCCATAAAATATTCTGAGACGAGAACAAGATGGTGAGAATTTTCTTGATTTCATACGGTTCAGAATGAGAAAAAAAAATAAAAAATTGAGAAAGAAAGAAATGTGAGAAACAGCCTACAGGAAACACATGTGTTACACCAAGGAATAAAGGGCAATATATTTCATGGTTATGATTAAAAACAGTTGACCATTTGCATATCATTTACACAAAGGCTTCTGCTTATAAAGCATTAAATTATGTGGAAAATGACACGGAAAATGTCTGATGCAAAACTGAATGCTAAAATGAAAATTGTAGCAGTGATAATAATACTAATAACAATAATAAACAATACATAACAACAAAAACGACAATGCTTATAACATCCATTTTCAAAATACTGTGAATAATGAGTCACAAATCACAAATAATGGTAGTGCTATGATTTCAACACGCTATTGTTAAAAATAATGGCATGGTAATAATTTTAATACAGCTACACCACAAAAATAACAACTGCAAGTTAGTAACATATATTCTGCTACTACTACTACTACTATTACTACTACTACGACTTATAATTCTAATAATAATAATAATAATAATAATAATATTTATTATTATTATTATTAATGTGGCTTGCCAAATATTATTTTCAAGTTGGTAGCAATTTCAAACATCAAATAAAATGATGTAATTTCAAATTTTAATATAATATGAAACTTTATTTCTATGCAATTTTCAAGATAAATATAAATTCTTTCATATTAAGGTTATTGTTTCAGATAAAGACCTATTTATTTAGCATATAATTAGGCGTATATTTCCTGACATAAAAAAGTGTGCAGTTAATACACATTTTTGTTCAAAATGTACATGACCACTATTATGATGATAATGATGATGATTATTTTTTCTCATGCATTCCTTAATTGTTATATTGTTAACATTTTTTTTTTCTCGTGGAAATTTGGGAGCTGATCAAAATGTGCAGCTGTTATACAACCATGATGAAAATAATCAAGAAAGAAGCATTAATTAAATTCTGATAATACTGTATATTATGTATTTTCCATTTTCAGTGGATACTGTAAAACTACATCAGTCAATCTTAAAATTCTATCCTTATCTTTTTGTCTGTTCAAAATACAGTTACAGTGCCATTTTAAGTATTGAACGTGTATCATTATTATTATTAGTAGTAGTAGCATTACTGTGTAGTTGTAACAGTGAAAGATTTGTTTCATTTTATATATTACATGTGTGATATTACACTGTTCCTTTCAATTAATGTGTGCATTTTATTCCTCATGTTTATATTTTTGTTTTATGTCATTTCAGAGCAGTTCTTTTAGTTGTTAGTTTGTATTTGAATTATTTGAATTGTAAAAACAATATTATAATAAGCCATAACCATCAGTATAACAGCTCTCAATAAACACTTCCATATGTATTGTTTTATCTTTAATTAACTGTACTTCGAATAATACAAAACTAAAAGGCTATGGTTGACTATAATTTGGAAGTTTAAAAAAGTATAAAATGGAAGTTTGAGATTAAGTATTTAAATAGTAATATTTTCTTTATTCCCTTGATTTTGCATGCCTGTGTCAGGTGATTGCTAACTCCATGTTATCTTAGAAGACAATAAAAATAAATGACTTTAAAATAGCAATAATGTAAAATCATTCTACCACCAAAAGGCTTTCCATAAATATTCCAATGTAACATTTAATATTCAGTTTATTCCCAAATGACTGGCTAACAATCACAAATATGTTAGTGTGTGTTTTTTAGTGTGTTATTGACTGCCATTATTGCTATAACCTTGCACACACACACACACACACACACACACACACACACACACACACACACACACACACACACACTCACACAGCAGTGTGCCCACTAAATGTAGCTCTGATCTCAAAGCACCTGAAACCAGTTTATGTCCTGCAGAGAGAGAGATAGAGAGAGAGACAGAGAGAGACAGAGAGAGAGAGAGAGAGAAAGGCGACAGATGAAAACAAATGAAGGTGTCAGAAACAGGAAGAGAAAGAGAGGAAGAAGGAAAGCAACAATAAAGGCCAGATGAAGGATAGACAGAACAGAGAGAGAGAGAGAGAGAGAAAGAGAGAGAGAGAGGAGGGTTAAAACATAGTTCAAGGGTTCAATATGTGTTCACACACACTCATGCATGCACACACACACACACACACACACACACACACACACACGTCAATTTTTTGAGGTACCTATGCAATGGGAAACAAATGTGTGTGTGTGTGTGTGTGTGTGTGTGTTGTGTTTGAGTCTTCCAGCATATGATACATGCTGGGCGGTATCTGTGTGTGTGTGCGTGTACAGTATGCATAAGTGCACGCATGCCTGCAGAGGCCTTGGTTGAGATTGGTTTTGATGTGTGTGTGTGTGTGTGTGTGTGTGTGTGTGTGTGTATGCGTGCTTTAACCCCAGGAGGTTGGCAGTCTTGGTGCATGTACACTTTATGTAATGAGAATAAAGTGTACATGCAGTTTTGTGGGTGTGTGTGTGTGTGCATGTGTGTTGCCACAATAGGGGCTCCATCTGTTGGCGTCGCTTGGTAACAAATTTGGTGTCACCCGCCCCAGTGGAGACGAGACACATACCCACACACACATACACATACACACACATACTGAGCTGTATGCTAATGTGAACTCAATTTCACCCGAAAACGCAATGTTTGACCTGACCGTGTACTATGCTTCTCTCCTCTTCATCTTCTCCATCTCTTCTTCTTCCTCTCCCGTTCTTTCTGTTTTTCCGTCTTCTCTTCCTCCATCCTGTGTATCAGGAGAACATTGTTTGCATGACAAGAACCCCCGTGAAGTTCCACCTCTCCTCTCCTCCCTTTCTTTGTTGAGAAAGAGAACAGAAATGAAGGAAAGGAGAAGAGAAAGAGTGAAACAGACAAAGGCAGGGTGTCTCCGGCAAAAAAAAAAAAAAAAGAAAACGTTATGTAAATGAATCCAAACCCCCTTTTTAACCAAAATGAGTGCATGTATACCGTTTTTTTTTTTTTTAACCATTTGAAAACTGTCTAGATTCCATTTAAAAACATGGGAAGAAGGCAATGAGCAACAAAATACAAAATGACCCAAAAAATTGCAAGAAAGAAAATTACCTGAAAATTTGATTTTTTGAAAATGAAATTATATTACATTATTTAATGTAATTCTGTAAGATCATTTTAAATATGTAATTATCATAAATATATTTTAATATATTATAAACCTTTTTCTTTTGCTTTGTAGAAATACCTTTTAAAAATTTAGGGATTTCTTGCAATTTCTCACCAAGTTGCTCATTGCCTCTTTTTCATGCTTTTAAAAGAAATTGCTCCATTTTCAATTTGCTCAGTGTTCAAATGTTTAAATACTCATTTTTTGGTGTGTCACCTTAATCATAAACAGGTTAGTAAAAGTCTAGAGCAGCATGGAGGTCAGTGAAAACTTGGTTACTTCCTATCTATCTATCTTCCTATATATCTCTTACTGACTCAGTATCTCTTTCAAACTCAGTGCAAAAAGATAGTTTGAGCACAACTTAGACCGATATAGACGGTAGTTTGTGGTGCCGTGTCATTGTATCTCACCAGTTAAGAGGAAAAATTAGTGTGCTTCAGCAGTTGTTGCGTTTCCATCAGTACCAGTAGGAGTCGATAAATACCTGTGACCTCTGCAGAGTCACTGGATGCGGATGTGAATGTCAATAAATTTTGCTATGAAATTAAAAAGCCAGATTTAAGCGGGTGTTGGTGGTCATTTTGTGCAGTGGAAAAGGGGCTCAAGAGGCTTTAAAATCACTGGACATTTAACCAAGTGACCACACATAAAGACGCACAAAGCTGTTGTCACATTTAACTGATGACTGATCAGTTCAAGCACTGAATATCTGTCAAAGCTAGAGAGCGTTGATCTGTGAGAGTGATGGAGCAATGAATGAGAGCCCCTGATGATGATACACACTGTCAAAAATGCAATTCATCAATGTGTTTGTAGTCTAGGGAGAGTTGTTAGCTGTAACTATGCTCATGTAATAAAGTTAGACTTCTTCTAAACAGCTTCAGGCACATTACCACCACCCTCTGGACTGGGGGTATAAATGACTCTGATTTGCATCTAGTCCGAGAACACTAAGATTGATTGCAGCCAGATTTGTAATCCAGGACTGGTTTCAGAAGATTTGCAACGTGAGATCATTTCCTCTCACGCTGATTTCATCAAAATGAACACCATACATGCCACCTATGTGTGAGCATGCAAGATTTATCTGCACCCCATCTGCATTGCATTGGGAAATGAGAGAATTAATATGACATGTGTAAATGAGGCCATACTGATTACAAAGGAAAAGCCCACCACCGACCACATCCACACAAATAGATTTGCATTTTTAAAATATGTTTTAAAACGGTTTTCATATATACAAGTGTTATTGCACCATTTTGGAAATAATTACCGTGTTGGTATGGACACAATGTAAACAGGAAGCAGTAAACAGGAAGCAGACTGTCTACTCTGTGGTTGGTTGCTTACAAAAAAATACTATGGAGATGGCAAAAGGTAACACCAAAGATTTCTTTGCTTCGACCAACACCAAGGTGGAGCTGTTACTAAAAGTAACACATAAGTATAATGTGGAAAAAACAGGTGTGAGTCATGCAAAGCAAATATGGCGACATATTGAAGATGTATCAGAAGCATTGTCCACTTCAAAGTCCTGGCAATGAGAAAGGAGTAATGTTACTCACACAGTGACGAAATCACAAAAAGTATGTAGGCCTTACTGTAATAATTTGACTTAACACATCATGACTAGGAACTAGACTAGACTCAACAAAGCAGTGTTTTCAAGATCTCTGTTTTAGAGACTCAGAAATGAAGAAGTGTGGATGCTAGACATGCACATAGTAATAGCTATCCATTTTCTCATTCACAATGAAAATGAACTGGAATTTTTTTTTTTTTTTTTTAGTTTGTATGCGTTTTTGTATTTTCAGTCAGATGCCCAAGTTCCCTGTTCTCAATCCAATCTCTCTCAATATGTTCGTTCTGTCAGTGCTTTCAGTGTATGCCAAAAGCCACTTGCAACAAACCGGAATGCGGCTGGATGGTGTCAGATGAGAACACACTCAAACAGAACCGTCTGTGTTATTATTATAAGCCGGCGGATGGCTGGACGTCACCAGACGTGTTCACATGGAATGGGCACAAGCGGCGTCACTTGAGAATGTGTGCACATGAAATGCTGAAGGACAGCGTCAGGTAATAACGCTGCCGGTATCAACATAACATAAGGAGCATGAGTGTGCTTATTGGGCGAGTGGATGGGTCCAGCAAACAACTGACTTGTTGTTTGTTGGACAGTTCGATTTCGGTGTGGATGTGTGGGCTTTTTTTGTACAACTTACCATGTGCCTCTTTTGCCTAACCCTAACCATACGTGACTTTGTTGCCTAATTGTAACCATTGTGAAAGTCCATGTAGGTTTCCATGTGTTGTTGTGTAAACAAAAGGACTGTGCTGCGTCTTCCCACAATGACGTCATCCCATCATGTGCATTTGCTGACATCACTGTAACAGCATTCTGCTGTGTAAACAACTGATGCAGAAGGATCCCAAAAACATCATTAGTACATGCAGAAGGTCACCGACAGAACGGCACCATGTGACGAGTTGGGATGAGAATGTGCTGAGTGCCTGAAAGAAGCATCAAAATAGAGCTTGTTCGTCAAAATAAAAGAATCTCGCTGCATACACTGCACATCTGTGCAGACTGCTACGACTTCATTTACTTCTTGGCCACCAATTAATTCATGGAAACTGAAAAATATTATTAATGGTTGTTTACTAACTGGCCACTGGCCTCCCGTCTTTTTACAAAACGCCCCCTGGTTTAACAAAGGTCTTCACACACAAAATACACAGTCTCATTCAATGCAGTACACTCTGTCTATTTGCTTAGCGCCATGCAAACTGGACAATAGGTGGCAGATGCAAACGTGCTGCCTGCTGATTTGACTCTTCGGCCAAACAGCCAACACGCTTTGAACTGCTGAAGAAACATTGATTTGAATGGAGACGAGTTGTCTTTGCCTTCTTGCGCAGCTGCTGGCTACACCCTCACAAAAACAGGCTCGGTCTGCTAGAGGTACCGAATGACAAACTGTGAGAACACAAGGCGCTGATGTGCGGGATCTGTGTCACTGCAGAGGAGCAAGAAAAAAGTTTATTTTTAATACCTCTGTCTGTCGACCAAAACAGAATGCTCATTCACGTTCATACATTTCCACACATTCTTCATATTTTCCTCGCTGCAGAGGGTCAAATGTCACGTGATTGACCATGTAGTGTTATGATAAACAAATCATTGCTGAGAAGTTGCAAAAAATTAAAGGGATGTACAATATATGAAAGAAAATATTTGTGCCACACTCCTTGATTTTATAATTGTCCCAGCTCTGCTGTATTTCACAGAATGAGTATAAACTTTGACCCAGTAGTTCCAAATGAAAATTCGGGGGATGCTAAAATCAATGGGCATCATCCTATAGGGAACAGTTAATGCCTGTGCCAAATTTCCAGTAGTGCACTTCATGTGTGATCCTGTCATTGCAGATCTAGAAGGTGTGACAGTGAACCATTATTTACTGAGTGTGGCACACAATGCAGCGAGATGATAATTTGATGTAGAACAAATCTGAAATTAAACTAACACCGCCTGCTGTCGTTAAAGTTGCCTGTCTCCCGTCTCAAGTTTCATTCCATTGTTTCCTCTGTGTGTGCCAGTGGACCTCAACAATCACAGCAGTTTGCATATACAGTTTATATTTAGTTGGCGGCCTAACACTCAGAGAGTGTTGGCACATTAGTCTTTTGCTTTGAATAGGGCTGTGTTTACGGCTGAATTGATGGACTCTGACATGCAAAATAAGGGCTTTGAATATCAACAGCGTGTTAGCATTGCGAGTGATTTCTAATATAAAGAGCGCGTTGGCATGGCAAGGTAGTTTAATGGTGCATAACAGTTTAGCCAAAAAAGACTCAGAGGATTTAAATGTACAGTACATACACAAACCCACAATTACCATCCGTATTGTGAAATTATCGTTCAGTCGTGTGATGTTGTTACAGGATGAAGCAGTCCATAATATGAATGTATACATGTTGACAGAGTTGTTGATTAATCTACTGCTGAAAAAGGCCAATGGAAACACAGTGATGTTGAAGTAAAAAACTTTCCTGGCACAATCCCTGCAGGGAAAACTTTAAAAAAAGATGCATTTTTGTGGCTCTTCCACTAGTGGAAAAAGAGTGACAGGTTGCTACAAAACACCCACGTTTGGTGCATAAAATGCCACTTGAGACTCGGCAATGACTCGCTAGATCACAATCAGTTTTGTTGTTTGTTGGTGTCAAACATTGGCATGCAGCTTGTTAAGAATCTTACCCCCCAAAAGGTTGCTTATATGCTATGTCACTACAGAAACATATGTGGTTTGCAGAAACATATAATGCAAACTTTTTCTATCTGCTAACTAGCTACAAACTGAATGATTTTTCACATACATATCTTTAAGGATGAAGATACCAGCAAATGTTGTTAAACCACCTACAGGCTTTTTTACTCTTTATTCTTTGTAAAATCAGATGCTAAATGACTGGAATGTGGGACTGTGGACTGTTTTATTATCATAAAGGCTTTTCCTTATCTGAAGTGAGGGTCGAAGGACAGAGGCTGTCATATGTTGTACAGATTGTAAAGCCATTTAGGCAAATTTGTGATAATGGACTATACGAATAAAACTGACTTGATTTGATTTTTTTTTCCATAATAGAAACGTGTTCATAGTGAGAGCTAGTTGTCAGGGTGAACTTTGACCTCTTGACGGGGTCAGTGTGTGGCCTGCGTGTGCGAGAGAAAGGATATGAAGAGGTCAAGAGACAGAGAAACCAAAAAGAATACAGAGAGAGAGGAAAGGGAGGAAGAGAGAGAGATCAGTCTGCTGACCTCTGGTCGACCTCCATCCAGCTGACCCTGCTGGTCGCCGTGGTGATGGTTGCAGGGGTCATGACGAGGTCAGAAAGAGGTTCCTACTGGATATCCACACAAACATTTCCTCACACTGTCACACACTTTCCTTTTAATTGTTTTGATCTGAGGAGATACTGATAGACATGCTACAGGTTGTTACTGTGTTTGTGTGTGTGTGTGTGTGTGTGTGTGGTCTATTTTGAGTGAGGTAATGATGGACAAACTGCAGATTTAGAGCCAGCAAAGGGAAAGAGACCACGCACTTTCTCTCCTCCTCTCCTTTCCTCAGTGATGGTGTGATGTCATGCTGATGTGGCTGTTTCCTTGAATCAGCCATCACGTAAAATGTTGTGTGTTAAAACAAAATCAATGAGTCTCTTTCAAGAACTTCTCTTACAAACAGATATATTTCTAAGAGACATGTACAAGTGATTTAAAGGTCCAGTGTGTAAGATGCAGGGGGGATTTCGTGGCATCTAGTGGTGACGACTTTAAATTGCAACCAACTAAAAATATTATTCTTCATCTTCCAGTGAGAGGAGTTTTACTGTGACCCAAATTATTCACAGTGGTCTCTTACAGGGCAGTCAGCCTTAATTCGTTAAGGTCTGTACAAAGCGCATTATATATTCTTAATTGCATTATTTGCAGAAATTCCTGTCTTTAAGAGGCTGTAGCGGGCTGAGTTTTAGAGGTAAAGTGATGATACTGGTATCATATGAAACTAGAGGACCCAAGGAATCCCAATTTACCAACCATGTCATGGTTAGCTTCATAGCTTTTTAGTTACAAGGCATAATAACACTCCAATGTTAGACCAAATCGAGGATAGAAAAATGGCATGGCCATTTCACAGGGGTCTCTTGACCTCTGACCTCAAGATATCTGAATGACAATGGGTTCAATGGGTATTCACAAGTTTCCCCTTTACGAAAATGCCCACTTTATGCCCCATGCCCTTATTTTTTTGCTGTCGTTTGATTCTTAATTAAGACAATCTGGTAAGAATTGCTTTACCTTGTTAATATAGAATTCAAAACTGTTTTGAAATGCAACATAATCTAACTGAAAACACTTTATGAAAAAAATTAATTAATCCCAATTAACTATAGTAATTCTGCAATTAGTTGTGATTTTTAAAAAATAATCATTTCAGAGCCTTAGTGTTCTCCTCCCCAAGATAAACAGACATGGTGATTAAAACCACTGAAAATACATTACGAGTTAGGCAGCTTCACATTACAAATCAATATTTCTCAGATGCTGTTTGGCCTGTTGTAGACAGGTTGCTAGCCTAGCACCTGCTAATGTGTTCCAGATGTTCAGGGTCTCTTTCTCTTTAATGGAAATGGATTAACAACGGTAAGAACATTGAATGAATCAGTGCTTCTTCAACGCTCTTTGACATATCAGAAAGATATGTCGCATACGGATATGATTATGTCACATACAGATGGTATCTCATTGGTTGTGAAACGTCAGCTTCGGGCATAGCAGTCTGTGACAATTTTAAGCTGAGTGCCATCCCAAGAGTATAGTGCAACCACTGAACTGGGTGCCATACCCTGGAGAAAAAACACATGGTAACGTAACATGTCTAGATTATGTGCAAAGAGCAGGATTGTGACACTGGAACACTGGGCTCACATCCAGGCTCCTTTTTTTAGTTTTAGGCAACAATAGCACTTTGGTTAAGGTTAGGAAAATGTCAAAATTTTGGTTAAATGATAGTTAAAAAGGTGATAATTAAGAAAGAATGCTGTGGACAACAGTCAGTGAGTGGATACTGTATTGCAAGATTGCCTATTTTGTATATAATAAATAGATTTTTAGTGAACATTTTGCTTATACATTCAATATCTACATTTTTCATCATGCCATGTACCTTAATAAGCAAGATTTACTCATTATGTAAATGGAAAACGTGATTTGTTTCCCTCAAAACTTATTTGCCATATCAAATTAGTTTATATAAGTGAAATTAGACAGGATTAAATATGGAGACCGACAAATCCAGAGAAATGTGTGTATGGAATTTTGTAATTCCTCAAATGCAATCTGAGGACGAAACATTGCTGCTGAGCTCCACTTCTAAACTTTCAGGATTTCATTGTTGCTTTGGTACTGAGTGTGGGAGTTGTAGCTGTAACACAACACTATTAACACCATAAACATCAATTAGTCCTCTAAAATGACAGCGAGCAACATCCTGCTGACACCCAACCGCATATGCACACACACACACACACACACACACACAAAGTTATTACTATCCAGTGCACACTGATTTGGAATGGCAGTACAGGGGAGCTAATTGGATTAAATGGACGTTGGTCTCTCTCTCTCTCTCCCTCACACACACACTCACGCACACACACTTTCGCACACTGATGGATAGGGATGTGTAAATATTGGCAGGAACAAACTCTTGAGCTTATCCCATCAATATACTGTAACACACTGCTTCTGAGTGCGTGTGAGAGGAAATAAAACGAAAGCGAGGCAGACCGTGAATATCAGCAGTTGTAATATTTAAAGTTTGGTGCCAGACATTCTTTTAAATATTAATGTGTGTGTGTGTGTGTGTGTGTGTGCGCGTGCGCACGTGTGTGTTCACTCACATGAATGGCAGATATAGGACAAAGAGCAAATGAAAGAAATAAATACAATGAACTGGAGAGAGAGAAAGAAAGTTGATCTTTATACTCTCTCTTAGGATCTTTTCAATTATTCAGATGCCAAACATACTTTTATTTTTATGGCATATGTAATTATATTAGCGTGTGTGTGTGTGTTGTGGAGCGGTGAAATGTGAGCTGCACGTAATCCAACACAAATATTAGAAAACTCTAAACCAAACTGAGTTTAAAAATAACATAAAAACACAGAGTGAAGGTGTTTATTAGTCTCCATGAAATATAAGACAGTCACAATATAAAACATGTTCAGTAATGAAGTTACATGAAACTTGTTTGATATTATACAGCTATAATATTACCATATAGGATGCCATAAAATGGAATAGGAAAATAATTAGAGTGAACCAAAACACACACTCACTCACACACAGTAGGCCGTAAATTATAAAGCCCTATGCACAGATGGTGCGTCTGTGCATGTGCGTGTGTGTGTTTGTGCGCGCTCGTGAACGTGTGTGTTACTGATTTACAGCCTCTGACATGTCAGGATGAGAAGGAAATTGAAGTCTAAGACCAGAAACCATCAATCCACACCGAGACACGTGCACACACATACACAAACACACACGCAGCAGCTGTTGCTCTAATTAGCTCTGCCATGCTGAACACACTAATCACCATTACCTCACTCTGTCTGCTAATTCACAGATCAATTTAATTTTATGGATTCTTTATTGGAATTATAATTCACAGAATATCCCGCCTCTCCGCCCTGATTGACAGGTTTAACCACCTGTTAGTGGATTGCAAATTTCCATGAAGTCCGTCATATATTTGTCAGTTGTTTGTTACTGTTTTCATCAAATTTTACATTCTGGGTGTCAAATGTGTTTACTTGGATTTTGTGAAGTTTGGGATTTAAAGTTTACACCTGGCGGAGTGGCGCCCACTTGGATTTTCCCTCCCAGCTCCCTTACAGTCGATGTTGACGATGATAGCAATTTCTTTTTCAATCTGTTAAAGGGATCAGCATATCAAATATGGAATTTTTCTGCAGATGCTCCAGCTCAAAAGGAAACCAACTTTTCAATGGATGTCAGTTTCTGAGGCGTGACAAAGGCCAATATGTGGCCTGCAACAGATGCTAAGGCTTCCTTTTCTTAGCCGAGCCGATTGCTGCAAATGCTTCATAGTTTTCAACTGGCCTATATACTTCAACAACCAAATTCTTGAAATTTAGTTATAGTATTTGGTTTTGGTGTTCCACCCCTACATGTTCTCATCCCAAGTTGTCACATTTTGCTGAATTGTGAGTGGACTTTCACATCCACATATTATGCATAGTATCCTTTCGCGACACCGCTACCAATGTTTGGACGCTGATAAAAGCACCTGGTTGGATTTAGGCAGCATAAGCAGGTCGGTAGATTTAGAAAAGGACATCATGGTTTGGCTCTACTTTCATACAGGAAGCGGTGCTCCTGGTTAAAAGTCCAAGGTTTGTTGGACCCATCCATCGCCCCTCCAACCTGCCCTATAGGACCTTTCCAGCTTCTTATATTACTGTGTTATCAGCACTGTTTCAAACTGACACCATTCAGCGGCGTATCATTCCACCAACAGATGCTTTTTGGACAGAACGAGGTTAGCTGTTTCTGGTCAACTCGCTGCCATCTTGGTAAAAATATTACACACTTCTTTCTGTATGGGCACTGAACGAAAATCTTGGAATTTATCTATCAGAGACATGGGGTTACCTATTTGAATCATCTGACTCCGGTGACTGATAAAGATAGTCCAATAGTGGTGGGCAGAAATAACCAAACTCCAGGCCTCAGGAACCTGTGGGTGATATGTTTCAGTCTCAAAGTGGATCTAGATACATTCTGTGTTTGAATGGGGCCAAGCAAAGAGAAAGTGAGAGGGGAAAAAGCGAGTTGAAAAGTTCAGCTCGCTCCCTGCGGGCAATAAACGGCTGGTACTGACACATATTCTTTTTCATATATTCGTCTGCTCCTTCTCTCTGTTTTCATTTTGTTCTGAGCGGCCCTAAGTTAGCCTTACCCTGAAATTCACTTTCTTCTTTCTTTCTTTCTTTCTCTTTCTTTCTTTCTTTCTGTCTGTTGTGGCACACACACCTTCTGTTTCCTCCATCTGTGCAGCAGGCAGCAGATTAAAAAGAACTGGATCCCATTAAACACACATCACCTTCACGCTGCTGTGTGTGTGCCATCATGTTCATCCATACTGTATGTTTAATATCACGTACACATCCACATGTGTACGGCTGAGTGTGTATGTGTGTGTGCTGCAGAGTGATGATGGCGTAGCAATCGGAGGCTGGTTCATCAGGAGGTCACACACACACACACACACACACACACACACACACACACACACACACACACGCATACACATACACACACTGAGCGGCTGCAGAGAGAGATGGATGGCAGTCTGAGGCTCCCTGCTGCTTTGGTAGGGAAATATATGGCGCTGAGGTAGCTATGGTAACACACACACACACACACACACACACACACACACACACATTTAGGCATACAGAAATACGTATTCATGCATACACACACACACAGATACACACATGCTGCTTTTCATAACTAGTATAATGATTCATTTAAAACGGTTAAAGACTGCTCATAAATACACACACACATTCACTCATATATGATGTTCCTTAAACTGAACGTTTTTACACTTTATTATTGATTAAATGAATTCATATAATATTATGCACAAAATGAATCTGTGTTATAACCCTGATGCTCTAATTAATAAGTTAGATTCAACATTGTTTTGTTTCTGTTTGACATGAAGCTGTAATATTTTGTGATTGACTCTAACACTGATGCTGATGTGCTCTTGAGATTATAACAGCTTTGGCGCTCTGGTATGGCTCTGATGCACAGCTTCAGGGTGTGTGTTTCAGCCAATATTACATCAAGCTCTGATATGAGTTACAAGAAAGAAAAACATTGAAGCCAGGAAAACCAGGAAGTTTGTGATTGAATTTGTGATAAATCCATTCAATGAATAAATACACCAACCAAGAAAACATTCAAAGGTTTAACTTGTTTAACTATGACGAAAGAGGCACCTATGTTCTCTTTAATGCCCGACACAAATTTTGCTAAATCAGACAATAAAGGTGGTCTTACCTTATGTCATCTTGTGAATATAAAGTTTGCAATATAAAGTAATCACTATCACTAGATCATTAGTCTATATATTTCAGTCTTTAAGTTGGCATAAACAAGTCAGTTGCAACATACATATGCACATGCACACAAGGCTTTTTTTTGCAATCATGTGTATGCAATAAATAGATAAATAGATCCAATCAAAATGTTTTTGACATAAAACAAGCAATATATACATTTTGTTCAATGTGACTGGATAAAGAATATATCCTTGAAAGTATTGAAGAATGATGAAAACAACCTTTCTGATGATGTGGCATATCACCATCCTTAGTCATAGACTGATTTACAGTGTTGTCTGACCACATCTGAAGTGTTTGAAAGTCAAAGCGTCCTTATGAATCATTCAAATGCTGTAAAACAAGCCCCTCCATTATGTTGCAATGACAACAATTAATCAAATTCCACCAATCCCTTTGAATTTGTGCAACCATGCAATTTTGTTAAATCACTGCAGCTTTTTGTGCAGTCATCTTAGTCATCCCGTGAGTTTCACCAATCATTGCAGTCGCCAATGTCACCAAACTCACTTCCTTGTGGTCTCAGAGATGCACACGTGTGATACGAAAACCGTACTGCTGATGGTCGTGCCAGTCAATTGCTATGATGTTCTGCATGAAAGCAGGAACAAACTGTTGGAACCCAAAGGAAAGTCATCGACTGACAAACACTTTTCTACTGCAAATCACACCTAAGAATGTTTGAAACCTGTGGAACAGATGAATCAACCATGACAGAGGCTGTTGCATATACATTTATTGCAAGTACTGAAAGAATCAAGGTTAATTGGATGAAATATGCACAGTTAGTGGTACCATTATTGTAGTGTAAAACCACAGACTCATAACAGTGGGTTTTTACTCTCACTGAAATAAGTTGCTGTTTGGGCTGTTTTTTCGCCTTGTCTTTTTACCTACTTTTTTCACCCCTCTCCCTCATGTGAGTGTGTTTGTCCATTGTTGGTTCCTCCCCTGTGTGTGTGTGTGTGTGTGTGTGTGTGTGTGTGTGCGTGTGTGTGTGTGTGTGTGTGTGTGTGTGTGTGTGTGTGTGAGTTGTTTTTCTGGAGCTGGACAGAGTCATGGAGTGTGACACACTGATTATGCACACACCTGCAGTTCATCACCTGCTGCTGATCATGCAATCACACTGCTGCAGCATAAAAGGAGCAGCTCATTCCTCCACTCTCTGCCAGAAAGGCTGTGGTGCACTGTCAGGCTCTCCTTTTGTTCATATGCTCTTTCCTGAAAAAACTGCAAACCCCCCCCAAAACTCCAGAACTACTTACCTGGATCCCACCCTTCCTTCTGCAAAGAATCCTCAGCCCCATTCCTACTCACCTGAACCGCAGTCCTGAATCTCTGTCGCCTCACAAGGCGCTTGGCGCCCAGCCAAGCACATTACCCCTCCAGAAACTCACAATCAAAGTTACTTCCTACTTTGTTTAATAAATAACTTCTTGTTGCAACTTACCTGTTGTTTCCGTGTCTTTTGTCTACACTGTTGCTCAGTTTGGAAAACACTCTTTTTCACAGTTGCCCTTGATTTTTAATGAATTTTATACAAAAAAATGAATTTATTTTTGCAATCACCTGCTCCCATAGTTCCATAGCAAAAATACACAAAACAGCATGCATTGTATTTTTATAGAAAAGATACAGTGGAATCATTTTATGCTGCAACAGTTTCAAAAGAAAACCCACAAAGTCCTGCAGCAACAGTATAATGGTGCAGACAGTCTCTCCTCAGAGGCATTCATGGTGTGGCACTGTC
This sequence comes from Plectropomus leopardus, assembly GCF_008729295.1. NCBI lineage: Eukaryota > Metazoa > Chordata > Actinopteri > Perciformes > Serranidae > Plectropomus > Plectropomus leopardus. The sequence continues at coordinate 4,076,242 of NC_056479.1, read as the reverse complement.
CACATGCAAAGTGACAGAAGTAGTTGTGTAAGAAATTAATATGGAGAGCTTGTAGGAGAAGTGTAAATCCTTTGCATTTTCACACCTCTGCACACCTGGCCGATCACAGCATAAAGTGATTTATCATATGTAAGAATCCTAACGCCCCACACTGGAAATATGCGGAGAGAGGGGATTTCAGACTTTGTTAGGTAAGTCAACAAGCAGCCTATAACCAGGACCCCAGTGGAGAGGAGGACTGGAAATTTGTGTGACATCACATGCAATGCATGTGCAGAACTAGCCTGTTCTCATTACCAGGCTGTTAAATACTGATGCTTTGTCATGGCCCTTGGCGAGTTATATCAATGCCAAAGTCAGGATGAAGATTCGTTTTATCCAGGGCTGTTCTCAAACACTGTTCATATGAAGGGAGTGGCTCAGGGTTAGAGTGGGTCATCCTCTAATTGGAGGGTTGGTGGTTCAATACCCCGGCTCCTCCAGTTAACATGTCAAAGTATCCTTGGATAAGATACTGAACCTCAAATTGCTCCCAATGCTGTGCCATCAGCGTGTGAGTGTGTATGAATAGTTACTGAGTAGCAGGTATTACCTTGTACTGTACCCTCAGCCATCAGTGTGTGAATGTGGGTGTGAATAGATGAAGCACTTTGAGCGCAGTGGTGGTTTTAGACCAATTTTACTGGGGGGGGCCAGGCTGGGGCCAAGGCTTGTGTCAAAGTGACACATTCAACCCAGGCAAAAGAACAAAGACAAGCGTTCAAGCATTAAAAATATTTTGTTTAATTAATAATAAAGTAATCTAAAGTACTGGTACCTTACAGTTAAGCTTTGTTTGTTTGTTTTTATGTTAGTTACAATTTTCTACAATATTGCAAAAAAAATGCAAAAATTAAACAAACCAAATAACACCTTCTCATTGGCATCAGCAACAAAGCAGTGTTCAAGCCTTCAGCATTTTTAGTTCAGTATAAAGTACAATAACAACAAAAATACCATTATTGGTATTTGTTTCAGTAGCAATACGGAAAATGAAAACAAAATAATAAAACAATAAGAGCATCAGCTAAAGCCTTTATAAGGCTAGTCTAGAGGGTCTCTGCACCCCAGTCTGTTTTCCTTTTTTAGGATTTTTTTAGCGCTCTAAGGGATCCACATGCCACATGCATTTGTTCCACCTTTCACATCGGCGCGATTTTGCAGTTTTTATTATTGTATAATTTTTGTTTGGATTGGGGGGGGGCACAGGGGGTCTAGGTTCAGTGTTACAGGGACACTGGTCCCTGGTTGCTCCTCCTCAGAACGCCAACCGGATTTGTGTCCCATGTGAAACTAAGTTAACTTTAAATAATTCTAAGTCATGGCATCACCATGTTTCATTTCCCAAACCAACTTGCAACTTAAAGTTATTTAACATCATTCATGGAGTGCTAATTTGCACCATAGTATGTGTGTTATAATAGATTTTTTATTTATATGTATATATATATATATGTGTGTGTGTGTGTGTGTCTGACTTTCAGCTTATTTCATTGTAAATCCATCTACAGCAACACTTGACACTGAGAACAACTTATAAAGTATTAAGAGTAAGAAAGTCAGCACAGGGCAGGAGGAAAGGTGGATGGGTCAAACCAAACACATCAAACATAACTGAATGTTCGCCTTGGAGACCACTGTCTGTGTCCCATGTGACACCAAAAATAAATGTTGTTTTAATCTAGCAATATTTGATGCACCGACACGCTGACACTCACGTGACATAGTTATGTCATATTACTTTACATGAAACTGATTGCAAGAAACCTTTAATCCAAAACATTATCTTTTTTAAATGTATTATTTTTTTTAAACACAACAAAGTAGTTTTGTTGCATAAAACTAACCACAGCCTTTTCGCAAGAGGTGTCGGTGTATAGCAGCCTTCTTCAAGGTTGAATAATAAAGCCAATAAAGAGAAGTGCAAAAAACTGCAATTCATCAAGTAGCCGCTAGAGGCTGGCTCTAAAACAGACTCATTACAGAGTCAGACCTTTGTGTTAAAATGCCCAACTTAACAACAAAAAATAAACATGTTTACAGCCTGGTGCAAAAACATGGTGATGATTGTTCAAAAACATTAGCACTTTATTTCTATTGCAGCCACCGAATTAGCTGTCATAATTTCCAATCCAAGGCCACGTAGGCGTGTTATGCATGCAATTATGGATAGGAAAGGCTCTCATACGTGAGAGTGGCTACATATGAGGGATTTCTGGGAGGTGATAGTCCACGATTTCACAGCGGAATTGTGGATTCAAAACTTCTGGATGATCCGCTCAACTTTTGAAGAGTTATGTGAAGCAATAATACCTCTTGTACTGTAGCTCCTGCTGCATCATGAGGGAGCCAGTTCCTACTGACATACATATAGAAGCACATAGTCATAGCATCATGTGACCTAGAAAAGCTAAAAAGTGTTTCCGTTGCAAATATGGCTTTTTCGAATTGCCTGAAATACCACCTCATGCAAGAATAAAAATAAAAAAGAAAAAAGTTTTTTTGGAAACTGACATGTTTTCATTAGGTGAATTATATATTTACAAGTTCAATTTGTACAGTTTGAGGGTTAATGGAAATCCACTTTGTGAAGTGATGCTGCAGTCTGTGAGTCAGATCCACCCCTCACTTCTGGTTCCAGTCAAAATGCCAAACTCGAGGCTTCAAAACAGTAGTCCACAAACCACTGAATGATGTCATGGTAGCTACGTCTTTTATTTATTCATTCACCTTTTTTTTTAAATGGCAATGTTGTGAATTTATAATATTATCAAAAATTTGTGGCAACATTATAATTTTTCCCCTTTTTGGTTTATATTGAGGTTATAATAGAGATCAGCTCAACTGAAAATGAAATGAAATAAAACTTCATATTGTTTTTCTGTTTTGATTGATAATTGTTCATTCTTTAACATGTTTCAGCCACTTAGCTCTCCAGCAGAATCTGACCTCCTGCTGACCTTTGCCCTGCATGTGACTGCAGACCACAGACTGACCTCAGGCTGATTTCTAAATCCCTCGTGAATCTTATCTCCGCGCGGCTCGGCGTCCGTGCGTACGAATAGGTGTCTACTGATTTCTACTGTAGACTCTACTGAACTCCAGCGAGCCTCCCGTTTGTTTCATGTGTCAGATGTGTTTGTGTCCCTGAACACAGCTCGTTTCCTGTCCAACATCTGCAGCGCATAAACACCCTGACATGTGTGTGTGTGTCCCGTCTCTGGCCTTTGATTGTGTGTGTGTATACACATTGGTCTCACTGTGGATTACTCCCCATATATCATCCTGTGTGTATCATTGTGTGTGTGTGTGTGTGTGTGTGTGTGTGTGTGTGTTTCTCTTCCTTTAGCAAGTGAATAAGACATGTTGGGTTTTCCATACTTCTCATCTATAACCCACACACTCTCGGGGGGTGGCGATATCTTCTTCTACTCTCCGTATTTGAAAATGCCGTGTCTCACAACTGATTCCGCTGAGTGTGTGCCTTTGTCTCTCTCTGTGTATGGTATGTCTCCTTTGTGTTTGTGTGTGTAGGCCAGTCTTTCACTCATCCTCTCCTTCAACATTCCTGCTGAGCAGAGCAGAGGTCACTGCCAGGACAAGCCACACTGTGTGTGTGTGTGTGTGTGTGTGTGTGTGTGTGTGTGTGCGTGCGGGGCCTCCTCTGTCCAGGATGAAGGATGGAGGGAGGGAGGTGAAGAGAGGTGAGCGGGTGACGGGGAGGAGGTCAACCCACGGTCAAATACAAACGCCTCCTCCCGCTGTCTACTCCTCCTCTCCTCTCCTCGTCTTTGCCACTCTCTCTTCTCCTCTTTTCTTCGCTCCATCCTCTCTTCCTCTACCTTGCCTCCTCTTTTCTGTCTCGCTCTCCTCCTCTTTCACCTCCTCGCATCCATCTTGACATAATTCCCCTCTTCCTTCTGTGCTTGTCCTTCTCCCCCTCTTTCTCCTGTTTTTCTTGTTCTTGAATCTCTGTCACACACACACACACACACACACACACACACACACACACACAAACCAGTGTTGGTCCTCAAACTATTTTTAGTTGAGGAAAGAATGGAAGAGACAGAGAGGCATACTTGCTTTAACACACACACACACACACACACACACACACACACACACAGCCATGACCCAGAATGTAACCCTCAGCAGTAATGGATAAAAAATGAGAGTGACCTTTGACCCCTTCCTCCCCTCTATCTCATCCCTCTACAGTATCCTCCCTCTTTCTCTCTTTCCACTCTTCCTCCCCTCCTTGAATCTTTGACTTTCTTTCTTTCTTTCTTTAGTCCAGCAGACAGAATTGATCTCTCCTCCTTCCTTTCCATCATCCCTTCCTCTCCTGCTCCTCGTAGTTATTATGGTTTTTTTCAGGTATGTGTGTGTTTTTTTTTTTCATTGTTTCACATTTATTTATTGCAAAAATGAATCAGGTATGTTCGTGGATATATTTTATATTTTTTATCCTTTAAAGGTTCAGTTTCCTCTGTGCTCAGGGGATGTGATCGGTTTTTACGCTGACAACAGTAAAAAATCTATCATTTTAATATTCATCCTCCCCACCAATATCTGTTGTGTGGATTTAGTACGGAATTATTTTAAAAAATATTCGCAAACATATTTCTTCCCCCATTTTTATTTTTAAGCAATCTTTTTTTAATTTGTTTTTTATAGATTTTGGAGCATTTGGCAGCGATGAGCCTCGGATGTCAGCATGATTGAAATGTGTGTTTTGCAGTAGTTTTGACAAAAAGATCCATTAATTTACAACAATGAACACTGCACAGATTTTGAGTAGATTATAAGGGTTTGTTGCATTCGAAAGAATTAATCCCAGATGTTTCTAAAAGTCATTGCTTATTCCCCTGTAGACCTGCACTTCAGCGGTTCAAGCTTTGCGACTTGAATCTAAATCCTGATCATTTATTATATTTTGGAGATATTCATAGTTGAGTATGTCAGAAGGGAAGAAATCGAGGTCTTGAGCCGGTTTGATTTATTATTATGAGTATGTCTTAGACAGATGCAATTGTTATAGTGAGAGTCAGTGATTTTTCTGTTTATGGACTCTTCTCTGTCTGTGATTTTTTTAAGCCCACAGCCTTATAAATGCTTTTAATTAAAACTGAACGTCGGCTTCAATTGTTTGAATAAAACTACAGTATTTAACGTCTTTAGCAGTTTTAACTTGTAGCAGCATCGTTCTCTATTTGATTCAGGCTAAAAGCCTTTATGTGTCATCTTGTTTCCCCCCACAATTTTTGTTTCCCTCTAAAGGCCTGAAAAATGTACAAAACAAATAATTTGTAAATAAATCAGTAAGACTTTCTGAACAAAAAAAAAACACACTATTAAGAAATAATAAATTGATAGCTAATTCACATTTATAAGTGGTTATTTTACTGTGAACAAACATTTAAATGATTATTGTTAATGATTAATAATTGGTTTTTAAGAACTCTAACAATATTTGGATGGCCTTTTAAAGTTGCAACTGATGATCATAATAATTATTATTTAATGAGTAATAAGGGATTTAAAAAAGAATTGACTGATATTAATTTGGCCACATTAAATATTTTGTCAGTGATCTATATTTGTTCATAAATGATAGAAATCAAATGAAAGTGTTTGATCATTATTGAACACATTTATGAACAAAAAGTCAATGTTAATGCAAACACACATAAATATAAACTCAAGAATGGGAACACAAAAAAGTTAACAACTCACGAATGACAACTTAAATAAATGAAAACCTAAATAATACATTAATGATACAGTATTCGAAATGAAGAGGCAGAGTCTATCATTTGTAACATACACAATACAATGTTTATTTATGCTTCATAAACCATTTATTAAGCACTGGTAAAGTGTTAAAAATAATAAAAAAAAGAAATATAAACAAATATAAACAACAATAACTTTATAATGGTCACCCAAAAATTACACAATATTTATGAACAATTTAAAGATGCAGATTCTTGAAATAGATAGTTGATTGTTGAGCCTTATTTCAAAGTCACCAAAAATACTGATCGTCCAAAACACCAACCCAAAGAGTCAGTTTTTTGACAACATGGTAAAAAAAAAGACTTACCAACCTATTATTTTTCTCCAGCATCACATAATCCACCCTGAGAAAGGTTATTATTATTATTATTATTATTATTATTATTATTATTGTTGTTTATTATATTATTATTTATTGTCAGTTGCAACCTCATAATATCCATTCAGATATATTGTATACACAATCTACAAACCAATTTGTTAATTATTACTAAAGCATCAGTATAATCTGATCCATCTATCTTTGTAATGTTTAAAATGTTTTATGAACACTTTCTGAAATATATAAAAAATAATTCAGTCACCATCAGTAAATACATAAATAATGTGTGCAAGGACAAACTTTAAAATAACATAAAATATAGCGTTACTCATAATGAGCAAGCATCATTTATTTTCATGTCAGTACTTGCTGACAGTAAAAATAACTATTAACTAAAATTTAATGAATTATCAATTTACCATTAAAAATAGTTATTATTAAGTGTAAATTTAGCTTTAATAAATTTAGTTAATTGATATTTATATATTATTATTAACATTTTATATAAAATATTCCTTAATATTGTTGTAAAAACTCCAATTTAATGTAAAAATCCTACAATGATTTTACCTCCAGTCTTTCATAAATCCTCCCAAATAAGGCTTCAGCACTCCCGGCAACCACAAATTAAACTCCTTTTACTTAAAAAAAAGAGAAGAAAATCAGATTAATTTTGTGAATGCAATTTTAATTTTAGTGAGGTGCGTCCATTAAAATCTGCTATTCTTAGTCTTCCCCAGAGGACTGCAATGAGCTGAAATGACTGTAATGTCATTTTAGCTCATTTTGTAAATCAAACCACAGATAAATACAGTTTTGCAGTTTAAAAAGTGTTCACGTCAAAACTGAAATCATTGATTAATAATAATAATTACAAATAATAATTTATACCAAGTTGGGGTCTTTGAAATGTTGGTAAAAACAATAATAATTCTTACATTTCATAGAAGAATTATATTATCAAGTAAAACTGAGTTACTCTATCGGTCTGTAATTTTCATTTATCAATAGTAAAGTTATTACATGATTTAATTATATTTTGAAATAAGTCAAATGCAAAACAGTTGACATCTTTGAGAGTTAACTGATTATTAGAGACTGAGTGCAGGGGTGGATTAAATGAGGATGATTTTAAAATAACTGTTAGTCATCAACTCATGAGGTAAATAAAGTGATGAGTATAAAATGAGGTATAAATAAAATGTTGAGGATAAAAACATATTTTGCTTTATTTCTCTCATTTTTGCTACAGATCATATGCCCTCATATGCTCATCTCTGTAATATCCAACCTTAGAGCCGTTTCCAGGCCTTTTTGCTGTGCGCCACCTGCTGGTGGAGAACAGTAATGTTTTCCTCACGTTTTCACACTGCAGGCAGTCAAATGACTCTCTGACCCAGAGACACTTCAACAGTAAACAGCCACAAGTAGGAGAGGTCAAAGGTCAGAGTGGAGGCATCAGAGAGCACTGAGGAGCTGAGTTTAGTCACAAAGTGGAGGAAACACGCCTTTAATTCTGAAGAGGATGTTTCAGAGGTGAAGCTGCGGTATGGCAGGCTGACATTAAGGCTGACATCTTCTGTGACCGTCGTCATTTTCATCTTCCAAAAAGGTCAACGATCAGTCAGATAGAAGCGACCTTTTGTAACCTGTTTATTTAACCCGGTTAAAATGGTATCTTTCTCAGAAATGTTCAAACAGTTACCTCTGTTTGTGTCCACTATTTCTATGTCCTGGTGTAATTTTTTTTTTTAAATTGTGATCATTGTTTATAATTAAGAAAGGGTTAAGAATAAAACTCGTTTTCTCTCTGTGATTATTAGTTTCTAAGTTTTTAAAAAATGTAACTTATTAAAACACCCTAAGACATTATTATTATTGTTATTATTATAATTATTAAACAATGATGAATCATACAAATAATTGCTTTTCAAAATGATAAAGTGCTTTGGAATATTGAAAGCAAAATAGAAACAAAACAAAACAAAAATGAAAAGGTAAAAAAAATACAATAAACCTTATAAAGATGCAAAACAAAACAATGTACAATAAAAGCACCAGAATTTATTAAACAAGCAGACAGACATTGTTTTTCTTTTTTTTTCTTGGAAATTTTGTGGATTTTAGCAAAATGCAAGCAGGGAGTTCACATCATATACTTAGACACTTACAAATTAGTATTTTAGTGTTTGGTTCCAGTATTTTAGACTACTTTATATGAAATGTGTATCTCTTTTAGGCTAGTAAATGAATTATTCAGAAATTAGGATTTTGTATTTTTCAGGCCAACAAATAACACTTTTCAAAGGATCGAATTAACATTCAGACCTTCATAATGAGGAAAAAAATCAAATAACTAAATACATATAACAATATTTTACAGAAAGCACTATGGTGTTAACTAAATCTAATGAATTAACTTATTTAAAAAGTTTAGACAAAAAAATCCTCCCAAAATATTAGAGGCCTATTTTTGTCTTGTCATAATTTTTTTTTGGGGGGGGGGGCTTGTCAGGCAACATGGACTTTTAAATTCTGTTTTTTTTAAATCCTGGCCCTGTTTCAAAAGCCCAGGATAATATAAATATCTGACTTGTGAATTCTGACATTGTATAACATAGCTTTAAATGAACTAGATGTCTCAAAAAGATCTTTCAACAGATTATAACATAATAGGGCCCTCGTACCTCGATCATCTCCTCTTAAACATATTTCAATTGTTTTACTGTTTTTACTGTGGGCTTACGAGTACACTTTGTGGAGCTATGGGGGGAATTAACAAAAATGTAATGGCAATCATGGATGGATTACTGGATAAGTGGATGGGCCTACCAGGCACAGACCCAGGGATCCAAAGTGTTAGGGGCCCCTTGCCTTTACATGCAGAATGTCAATCAAATTAACACATGCTGACCATTGAGAAGCTCAAAATGACCACAAAGAGATGCAAAGGAACTGCAAAGAGACACAAAATGACCACTCACAAATCACCACAAAGACACAAAAATACAAAAAGATGCACAACAACAATAAAAAAGGCAAGAGCACCCCAAAGTCTGTGTGTTTTGCTTCCATGTAAGGGAAGGTAGAGAGGCCTTTTGCACATCTGTGCCCAGAGAGGTGCTGAATCATTACTCTGCTTTTTCACTTCCAGGATATCCTGAATTTCCATTTGTACATATGTTGTAAATCAGTTATTACAAGATCACAAACTTGTTTTTTATTAATAGGGCATAACCTTAAATGTAATATGTATGTGGACTCCTATGTGTCATACTGGTCTTGGGCTGATTTTGGTTTTGGCCCCTTTATTCCACCTTCACTACAAAATACTGTGCATGTGGTAATAAAATGCTAAAATAAGTAAAAGATGACAAAAAAAAAACAAACAAATAAAACCCTGAAAATATTATTATTTTCAGATCTTTTATTAAATAAGGAAAATCTCCAGAAAACTATATCTAAAATTCTTACAATTAGGTATTAGATTATCTTTAGCACTTTCTTGAGGCCTTTTTCTTCTTTTCTTTTTTTTTTATACTTTTCTTTCTTTTTTTTCAAACCTTATTCTCAGGTAATTTTCTAGTACCTTTTCTACTAATTTCTTGCAAATGGTTGGGCCATTTCTCATTCAGTTGCTTGTTGCCTTCTTTATATGTTTTTGAAAGAAACCAAGCTAATTGATTAAAAAGGGTTAATAATATCATATATTAATGGTGCATTTTCCATAATGAGCATTCTTACTTTTTTTTACTTTAAGTATATTTTGATACTACTAAATCTGTACTTTAACTCAATTACATTTTTAATGCAGACCTTGCTTGTAACAGAGTATTTCTACACTGTTATTACTTTTATTAAAGAAAAAGATCTGAGTCCTGAGAGAGTACTTCCTCTACCCCTGCTCCCCATGTACTAGTTGTGTTAAATGTCGGGCTTCCATATTGAATCATAAAGTAAAGCTAACAGCTGTGAACACGTGTCAGTCTTTACCCTACACTGCACAACCAATCTAGTAAAAGCTGATGAAAATTATTAAAGATAAACCTTGCCAAATATATGAGTTTGAAACCTGCTGTATCTACTGAACTACATATAAATCTGTGTTTTTATATCAACATAAAAACACAGCTTTTGTGTCTGAATGAGAGTAAATCTCTGCAGGTTCAACATCAGGTGGAAGATCTAAAACCAGAGCTGTTATAACAGACCAATGTGTCACAATCACATGTTCATTGTTTGGCTGTTTACATACTTTTGGCCGTTTAGTTTTCTTTCCTTCCTTAGCAAGTGAAGGTCAAAGGTCGTCTACGTAGAAACACATACACAGCCGTGTGTGTGTGTGTGTGTGTGTGTGTTTCTTTGCTCAGTGTTGAGATGGAGTCAGTCTGCTGTGCTTCATTACACACTCATCAATATTTCAGAGAAACTCTCACACATTCATCACTGGATGAGCCCTCGTTAGGGAGGCATCTCCTCCGCGGCTCCCTCTCTCTCCACAATACTCACTAATTAGACTTTTCTGTCTCTCTAACTCTTTCTCCTGTCTTACACTTTGGTGTTTTTTTCCAAAGTGGTAAATCAAAGATGTCCACCATGTGGTAATGAACATGGCAGACACACACACACAAACACACACACAGTCAGTCAGACACAGAGAGATCGATGGTGTGTGTTTACGTTATTAACATGATGTGATGAATCTGAGCAAGCTTGACAGACTGAAAAATATCTATTGGCATGTGTCCTTTCAACCCAGTCTCCAGAAAGAGTTTTGACATTGTATGTTTCTGCAACCAGGATATGGGACACAAAACATTATTATGTTACGTGTTGCAACTTTATATTTCAAAAATGCTGTGGTTAACAAGTGGTTAGGTTTAGGCACAAAAAACACCTGGTTATGGTAAAGGAAAAAAATCATGTTTTGGATTCAAATTCCATATGTAAAAGCAGTGATGTCTCTGTAGAAGACAATGACTTTTTGGGGCATTATTCCCCACTTGCAAAACACAGATAAATCACAGCAAAATATCCATTTTGGGTCTAAAAAGCCACCAGAAAAACACCAACAGGTCACTACACAAAACCTGTTGGAAAAACACAGACGAGTCGCCACAAAACACCACATTTAGAGGTTGAAAGTCTGCTGGAAAACACCTACAGGTCACTACAAAACAACGACATTTGGAGTTTTAACAGCTGTCTGAAAAACACAGACAGGTCGCTACACAACACACACATTTGAAGCTCAAAAAGCCATTTGGAAAACACAGGCTTCTCTTTAAAATACCCATATTTGAAAATGAAAATGCTACAAAATACCTACATTTAGAGCCTAAAAAGCTGTTTGCAAACAGACAGGTTGTTACTAAACACACACATTTGGGGCTTTAAAAGCCGCTGGAAAGATAAACAGACTGGTTGCTACAAAATACCCATGTTTGGGGATTAAGAAACTACTGGAAGAGCATAGGGCACCCTAAAACACTGAAGGTTGGAGCTTAAAAAGCCACTGTAAAAAACACAGACGGGTGGCTTCAAAACACCCATTTTGCACCTAAAAGTCTTCTAGAAAAACACAGACCAATTATCAGTATGATACAAATGAAACATGCAAATGAACTGATGAATTCGTAGTTTGTAAAAAGTACAATGCTAACATTTGTTGTCATAAGTAATTATGTTTCTTCAAGTATTAGTCATTTACTCAGGACTAATCTATTTCTACAAACTGTACTTCATATCGCATTATATTTTTGTTAGTCATCTTGAAAATTATTTGCAAAACAATCATTTATCCATGACTTTTTATGGATGGGAGCATTAAAGGATAATAGGTCTTTTTCAATTTATTTTTCATTTTGTTATAGGTTCTTTATTTCATGAGGTTCTGCCATGATATCATCATTTATGGCCTTTGGGTGCTTGTCAAAAAAATGCAAAAAAAACAACATGATATATGCATAACTGTTTAAAATGAATAACTGTAAATATACTGACAATAATGTATTGTTATGTGTCACAAAAAACAATTCCTGTGCTGTTGCTAAAGTCAGAAACATGGAATATGATGTAGTGTCAAGTCAGTCTTATTTATATAGCCCAATATCACAAATCACAATGTGCCTCCAGCAGCTTTACCATCTCAACATCATACGACACCTTCTGTCCTCAGACACTCACTTTGGGTGAGGATGAGCGCCCCAAAAAAACCTAAAGGGGAAAAAAAGACAGAGGAGAGATCCCTCATCAGGACGGAGACGTGCAATAGATGACGTGAATACAAAATAACCAGCATAAGAAAAATTACAGGAGAGACAATCCAAATGACAATGATGATACAAAGAATGTGAATGTCTACACACACACACACACACACACACACACACACACATGCAAGGCGACACCTGCTGTCTGACAGCTGAACTGCAGCCTCCCCTCCAGTCTGCTCTGATACATAAGTCTGTTATGTCATATGACAGCATAATGATAAAAAACACATTACAATATTTTGAAAATTAGTTTATTTTCATAATTTTGTTTGACCTTTAATAGGTCAGAAATGAAAAAGGCAACTTCCCATCCAAACTGTATAATTCACTCATAATTGCATGTGAATATAACAGCCATCATGCAATCCATAGCAGAATACAAACATAAAGATCCCATTACAACCCCAAACAACAACACTGCAGAGAAACATTGTGCTACATACAAGCCCTCTACATATTAATGTGTCAGTAATTCACAAAAGCACAAGTATGAGAATACTACAGCCTTACTGTGCAGTTAAAGCATGCAGTGTATCAGATAAACTGAAGGAGTGGTCATTAATGGGTTAAGAAAAAAATTAGACTTACTCGTGTAAATATAACATTATAAAACCCCTGGGATCTGATAAATGTCTGGTCCCAGAGCTGATAACAGGCCTGTTTCTGTTGGCTCATGAAAAGCTTTCACTGGGAGGATACGTGCTTTTCACAGGACAGTAACTGCTCAACACAACACACACATTTCTGTTTCTGACACCAAGACCCATAGTTAGAAAAAATATAACTATTTATTATATTTCTCATATTTCTTTTGATTGCAGCTGGCATTCCTCTATTTTTTTTTATCTCATGAAAAGACCAAAACCAACAATGCACCTCACATCTGGCATACAATATACCTAATAAATGTACAATTTCATTTATTATAAAAGCGATCAGTAAAGAGGTAATAGTATATCATAAAAAATGTAAAACAAAAAGTGTTTTAAAAAAAAATATCATAGTATAAAAATGCAAAAAAGTCTTATATGGTGTGTCTTAAAAAAAGAGTCATAGTATAGTATGTTGTAAAATTACGAAGGAAGTCATAATTAAGTATATGATAAGTGAAAAAATGTTGTAGTATAGTATGCCATAAAATGCACAAAAAAACATAGTATTGTATTTCATAACACATTTTTCAAAATTAGTTAAGTATGTCATAAAAATTCAAAGTTGTGGCATAGCACACAGTATATTTCATTATTTAAAAAAAGGCAAAAAAAACTGCACTATACTATTTCATAACAAATGAAAAAGAGTCATTATGGCTTATGTCATAAAAATGGAAATTCTGGCACCTTATCGTGGGCCAGATTTGGCCTATGGGGCCACAAATTGAGTATCACTGTTTTCAGGACTAAATGTCTTGGTTTTCCTCTCTCAGCAAATCACATGATTTATCATGTGACAACTAGAGAGCAGCTCTTAAAGTTCACTCTTACGCTTCACTCTAAGCAGTGAGTTGGTTGATAAATGTGTCCTACTCTTGATTATTTTGGCAAAGAACTTTTTTTTTTTTTTTTTTTACCCTTAGCTGTTACTAAACGTTTTTGGCTTCAGACCTTTGAAATGATGCAACGTCTACTTGTGATCCCACAGGCCTCAGTGATGACATGGGTCAGGAGCGATATTTCCCCCCTCAGATTTTTTCAGAACTTTAAGAGACATGAAGAGATGAAAAAAAATCACAAATGATTTTACATTTTTCGGACATGGTAACGTTGAAACTCTCAGTGCGTGATGTAATGCGGAGCCTTTAGGAGACAGCTGGTCAGCCTTCGCTTCAAGGCCACATGTGACAATTTCATGTTTCCCATCCTCCCCATGCAGAGAAGTGACCTTGTCCAGTCCTTCACTGCTGTACTGACGACAGAGAAAAAACATTTGACTGATGAAGCACAGACATTTCGCAGCGTCATTCAGATCGATCACGCCGTCTTCGGCAGTGCAGACAGCGTACGAGTGGTGCAGTGCAGCAGCAGATCTGGAGCCAGCTGACATGAACTGCTGGGATTTTGGATAAAAAAGTGATTCTCTGAAGGCTTTTCAGTGACAGCGGGGAGTCAGAGTGAGATGGCAGGCTGCAGAGCCAAGGTTAACCCTGCAGACCTAGAGTGCAGGGTCAGAGGTCAAGAGATCACACAGACAGAACCCAGTGAGAGAGAGGGACAGAGCAGAGTTTCTGACCAGGTAGTGAGGTCAATGTGATCAACAGATTAACCCTCTGAAACCATGATTGACATCAACTGACAATTGAAAGCTGAGCTGATTGGTTTAATTTAAAATGTTTTTTTAAAAAAACATGGGGGAAAAGGCAATGACCAGCTTGGCAAGAAATGTCCAAAACATTCTTAAGAAATTAGTAAAAGGTGACAAGAAAATGAACTTAAAATTAGTTTGCGGAAAAAAGGGAGGAGGGTTAGAAAAAGAATTTTTTTAAAAAAGAAAAACTAGGGAAGAATGTCCAGAAAACAATATTCAAAATTATTATAATTTAATTTTCAAATTGTGTTAAAAAAACAAACATATATTTTGAAATCAATTAGCAATAGCATTTTTTGGGGATCATTTTCATAATTTTCTTGTATCTTTTTTTTTTTTTTTACTACTTTCTTAATAATTTTTTGGCCATGTCTTGTTAAGTTGCTTTTTACCTTCTCCCCATTTTTTCAAAGAAATCAAACTAATTTTCTCAGGTTTCATGGTTAACAATAAGAAACAATACTTTACCGTTCATTCAGTATTGCACAGTTATAAATATAAATATAAATTTAGATATAAATGAGAAATACATTATGCTGCTGATAATTGAAATAAGTCCAAAGGCCTTCGTCTATTAGCCCAGTGTATGAAACGTTGAGGGACAAGCTAAAGGTTGAAGAGTTGAAAGGTTTTACATCATTATTTTGAACATGCAAAAATAAAATGGGAGAATGAAATAAAAAGTAAGAAAGAAAAACAACACCAGAAAGCCCATCGGACAGTAAACAACGCAAAAAAAACCCCAACCCTACATATATATATATATATGTGTGTGTGTGTGTGTGTGTGTTTTCAACTCCACTCTGTAGCCCTTTGACTGTAATACAATGATATTTTGCATTAGTCCTTACTAACTGTTTCTTAAACATACAAATACAAATACAAATTCCCTTCAAATCATGTGAACTTTCTTTTATTTCAGACAACTTATTAGGTAGTGGATGATTTTTCAGCTCTGTGTATGATTTGAACCATTTGAAATCAACCGGATCTTTGAATCTGAGTGCTTTTAATGTGATATAGAGTGGGTTTGTTGTTGGATTGGAAACATACCAGTTTGTAAAGACAGATTACAGATATGTATGTGTAAGTGGTTTCACTACACAGTCAATTATATTTTTTAACCATATACATATCAGTTCCATTGCTGTGTGATGACTATTTACTCTTAAATGATTTAACAAATTTCAATAATTTCTTTTTCCTCAGTTTTTTTTCCAAAATCAAGCACATTTTCATCTTGACAACAGCCCACATAATGCTTTCAAAATTAAGATTAAAACATCATTTATTTATTTATTTTCTGTAAGTTTTTTATATTTATAAAATGTTTCTTTACTGGGAGTAAATTAATTTCTGGAGTTAGCACTTTTATGTTGTTTTAATATTAAAGCTAGTAATCATACATCTCTTGGCTAACATCATGTCTGTAGGGATGCTGAGATTTATGATGTGTTAAATACATATGAGAAAAAGAAAAAAGGCATCCCCTTTTTTGTTGTCTTGAAAGGCCGCTGGGGTCAAAAATCAGCCCAGTAAAACCACAATAATCAAATGCATTAATATCGAAGAACAATATGACACAATATGATAAGCATGTGAAAAAGCCAGTGAAATCAAAAGCATTAGATCTGTTATCTGCCTCCTGTAAAGCTACAAAATTATTATTACTTTTTTGTTGATTTTGTGTCATAGTAAATGCAACGTGTTTCACTTATGAGGGACAACCATGCTGACTTACGTACATCTCAAGCAGTGTGACCTCTGCCTGACCCTGGAAGTGAGGGTGAGATGATGGGCAGAGGTTAAGAGGTCAGAGAGTGAGAGAAACCAGCAAGGGGTGAGAAAGTGGGATGAAAGAGTGAATGAACAGGAGTATTAGTTCATTTTTACTGAATCAGACTGTTTCAATTATTTCCTATTTCACTCCTGATTTCCTTTTGTTTGTTTCCTCCTGTTTTCTTTAAAGTCAGTCCAGTAACAGTGTGTATAAGAGTGAACAGACTGATCAGACACCATTGTTTACTTCCTGTCTCCTCAAGAAGCCGTCGCCATGACAACAGGTAGAGCGTGAACTTTCTGTGACCTCTGACTGCAGTCACTCTCCCCACCGCAACGCCATCCCCACTGGGATGGCGTGGCGGTGGGTAGACTTCCACGTTGCAGAGGTCACAGAAAGTTCACGCTCTACCTGTTGTCATGGCGACGGCTTCTTGAATTTTTGACATAATTTACTTATTCATTTTTGAGTTGATGCTGCACAAAGTATTCTTTGAACATTTTAAATCAAAATTTATTTATTTTTTTTAAAAACTGACAATGCACTTTTTGTTATAACTGTTGTTTTAAGGGTACCATATAGCACATATGAAACTTAAAATGAGCAAATGTAGCGCAATGAGGTAGAAAGATGTGGAAGTGATTCCAAATGCACAAAAAAGTAGAGTCAGAGAAACAATTCACAAATCTATTCTAATCTATTCTATTTTTTTTAAACACCCCATAAAGGGGGAATAGGTTAAGGTCTGTACAGCAGAGATAGCAGCCTGTTCTTATTCTGAAGTCATCAAATTATGCCGCTTTGTCAGTGATTTCAGCGTCAGACATGGCACTAAAAAACACCTCTCGCTGTGGCATGATACAGGGGCAGTGTCAGTCCATTATGCGGCCAGACAGCACTTGTGGTGGCCGTATGATACGCCGCTGGACAACGTTAGGTTGTAAAGTTACGATGTAATCCACGCAGAAATCTGGTGTTCACTTCCCGTATAATGTTGTATCAAACCATGGTGTTTTTTTCTAAACATAACTACATGCCTCTGTTCACGCCCCAGAACGTCAACAGCAGACGCAGAGGGATATCAAGAGCGTAATATGCAGACTGATAAAGCAGCAATACATTATGAATTGGGTCTTCCACAAAAGCACTCTTAACGTCTCTGCACTGTCATTTTAACAGCATAATGACTGTAACAAAACTGTGGCTGCAGTTTCTACCTTAATATAGAATAACTGTGACATCATAACGTAAAGGAGATCCTGATGGCTCAGGCACAGTTTCTGAATACAGACCTTGTGCATATCTCAGTGGACTGAACATTTTATTTTGATACTTTTACAGTGTTTGTATAGTACCTCCCTGTTTTAAAATAAAATATTAGACAGTATAGGACCTTTAAAGGAACAGAACAGTATTTTGATGCAGAAATAGATTGGTGTAAACCCCCCCCCCACCCCCATTTTTTTTTTTTTTGATTAACACATTTGCAATGAGGAGGGAAACTTTTACCCGAAATCAAAAGTCCAAGTCCAAGTTCTTCAACATTCAGAGTCTTTCCTCACATGAATGTAAGAAATTAACAGAACAGGCATGATAAAATGACTATAGTTTAATAAGAAACTGTTTAAAAATTAAACATTTTATTGTTTATTTTATTTCATTTTTTGCCTGTAAGTACACTTAAATTAGCAGTTTAAGTTATTGAAAATAACATTGTAAGTTTTACACCCCCCTTGATTTCCCTTTTAAATGCTGGGGACTCAAACTTAAGAGTTTTCATGAAATGGCTCTGAAACAGTTTACTTTTTCTTTTACCATATACCATATAGTGATTTGTAAGCCATTTATTGTCTTTTATTTTTGAGAATTCATTTTATAACCCGCACACAACTTGCTTTGGCATCCCTGCTAATTATGGTCTTAATAAGGATGAACAAAGTAAATTTGAATTTGAGATAAAGTCTAGACTGACGTGAACTTTGTGTGTCTTTCTTTGTTCACTCATTTGAATTTCTGTCTCTCTCTCTCTGTGGAATAATATATCTGAGAGGTCCAACATCTGCTGTTACCACTTGGCGCGTGCACACACACACACACACACACACACACACACACACACACTGAGACCAGCAGCTTGCAACGTCACGCTTGCAATACACTCAGACACACTGTGCATAAACATACACACTCAAAGATATTTATGAGCTATTCTTTCCATTGTTATTAGAGAGAGAGTTTAAACTACACTAAATTTCTAGCTCTCCTTAACTAGCTCCCCCACTTTTCTGGGTTGTTTCCATGGAAACCCAGTGATTTCATTGTAAAATAGAGCGTCATACTGAGTTTCACCTTCAGGACAAACACACACAAACACATACACACACAGACACAGACAGCTGTGAGGCGGCATCGTGCTCTACAGTAGTGGAGTTAAATGTGTGAATGGAGGGCTGTAAATTCAGTGCAGAAAGATTTACAACACGCACACAGCAAGTCCAGGTGGAGGGATTTACTGGGTGGAGTCAACTGGAACTGTCTTATCGCAGCCCTCTGTCTGTCTCAGTCCAATTCAAATGAGCTTTAAAGGAACAGTTGGAAGTTTTGGGAAATATGTTTTAGTTTCTTGTCGAGACTTAGACTAGAAGATTAAAAGCCACACTCCAATGTCTGTACGGCAAATACCGCACTACAACCAGCAGCTGATTAGCTTAGCTTAGCACAAAGATTGGAAACAGTGAGAAACAGCTAGCTTAGATCTGTTCAAAAAGACCCAACACTCCCCTCGCCCTTACCACTTCCTTACACCTACATTTTGCTCGTTCCCGTCGAAGGATAGGGTGTCCGGGTTCTTGCTGAGATAGAAGGGTAGAGCAAAGTTGGGATGGATGGGAAATCATTGGCACGATGGCTGCACAAGCAACAAAAGAAACCCACAAATGTAATTTCATCATTAATTAAGATTATTAAGAGTATTATCTTAGTTTCATGGTGGTATGGATTTTGTGTGGGTTTTTGCTGTGTTTTCTGCTGCTGTGTTTGTGTGCTTTCAGAGGCTGGGTGTGGCTTCCTGATGCTGAGGCTCTACGTGCACACCTGTTGCTCACTCCACACTCATCAAGTGCAGCTTAAAAACCGCAGTCTCTCTTTTCATGCTGCCACATTGTTTCTGCTCTTCACAGTGCTACTGTTGATTTATCTCCAGTGTTGTTTTCAGTAAACATTCTTCCAGTTTTATTCTCCAGTTTTTTGGTTCATAAAACTTTGCTGTCTAATCCATTTCCAATGCCTCATTCTTTTGAGCTCAAGCACCTCAGCCATACGCTGCCCAGCCTCTCATCACCTTTGCCAGCTCCTTGAGTGCCATAAGCCACACAGCTTCCCAGCTACACCTGAACTCCATGAACTCCAGCCTCAGCCTCACTTCAGTCTGCCTGCTTCTTCCACCTGCAAAAAAACTTCACAATATACTCCCTTTTTACCCCTTTTCCTTCTGTCTTGTGGTTTTGCTCTTGGGTCCAGTTTAAAACTGCAGTAAACCGTTGCAAGTTTAATGTCATTTCACTGTATTACGCTGGAAAGCTTGGTTAGGATAAGAAGAAGGAGGCACATGGAAAGGTTAAAACCAGCATTCACTCCCAGCTCAAATGATTCTGCAATAGTCACAGATATTCATTGAATCTGGCCCTGGTTGGCAGTGATGGAAATTAAACACAGAGGTGAATGTGACAATTTTCACAGCCTAACTGGCAAGATGCAATAATGTGCTGACACAAAATACCATCAGCCTCTGCCCAAGCACCTGAATTCCAAATTAGTCTGCAACAGGTTTGAAAGAGACACTAAATAAGCAAGAAGCAACCACTGCACATGCTCACTGGCCTCCATGCTGCTTTCTACTGTTTACTTAATGGTTTTCTAGCCTCTATGACATCTAATGTAACACAAGCACAAAGACAGGCCTGTCTGCTGCAGAGCCGTGTACACTTTAGTCTTCCAGTAGTGGGAATGGCTCTAATTTTGGTAAAAAAGGGAAATATGAAATTGCCAGCCCACCTGATTGTTTCTATTGTCCCAACTGTGTGCACGAAGCCTGTGTTTTCTTTACACATTTATATTTTTAACAAAACTCTGGCTTTTCATCACATAAATCAGGTCCATTCAAAAATGTATTGGCATGATTGATGGTCAGTCATTTGGCTAAAGCACTAAAAGCTTGCAGTCTTGCAGTGTCTCTCCTGCTGTGTGACTCAGCAGACACACTGAAGCACGCTGTCAAACTCTTTGGGACTCAATGTTCTGCGGCTCCAAAACTCCTGATTGAATTACAGTAGTTGAGTGATTGGTTCATTCAGTTGTGTGTCTTCTGTGTGGCGCACTGTGCTGTCTAATTACATCAGACTGGTGACCGGAGACAAACAGGGGCAGAGATGTAGATTTTGGGTGTGATGCAAGCGGACATGTCACCCCTACTATTTAGAACTCATGCATTTGTCCTCACCAATGAAAATATGAAAGAGGCAGAGGATTTTTTTTTTTTGATGAACCACTAAACACAACAATGCTTCCTTTAAAGGAGGTGGTGGCAGTTTGCAGCCTCCAAAAATAATGATCTGCCATAAAATCAGTGGTGGAAGAAGTATTCAGGGTACTTTACTTATGTGAAGTACTAATACCACCATGTGAAAATAGTCTGTTTATGTAAAAGCATAACCAATGCATTAAAAAAAAAAAAAAAAAAAAAAAGAGAAAAAAAACAAACCCCAAAGCATTAAGAAAAAAACACCCCAAAAACTCTCAAGCAGAAAAGGCACAATTTGGTGCATAAAAACGTCTAATTTCTCTAGTCATTTCTGTATTGTTGTCAGACACTCATAAAGTAAAAACCTTAAGCCTGCTATTGCCAAAAACAAACACTTTTAATGTTCGGGAATTGACAGGTTGCACCTGCCCCAAGTGGTTACAGTGTAACAAGTTTTGACGCTGCACAACATCGAATGAATTTCAAAAACTGCTGTTGTGCAGAGTCCCATAGACACAAAAACACTGGAATAACAAGGGTCAGGTTGCAAAGTGCCACAGTTCATCTTCAGTCTTTAAATCTTTAAATTAATAATAATCTTAAAATATTGTTTTGTGCTATCCTGGACACCTGTGTGTTCATGACCAGTCAACAGCTGGGTGAGCCATGACAGAGCTGATAACCAATCAGCTGACGTTGATGCTCTGCTTGGACTACAATGTGTACATTATGTTTTAAAATTTAAATCTTATCGAAGAGACCAAAATGAAATCTTATGTAGTTGTAATTATCTGCCTCTTTCGTTATTCTTAACATTTTCAGCAGAGCTCAGTTAAAACATTTATGAGGCGGTAAAAAACATTTAACTACAAAGACACTGAGGATAAAGACAATGAGACACTATTAATGTTTCAGTTGTTCTAAACGTCCAGATAATTCCTTTTTCACAGCTTGGAAATATCTTCTAAACGAAGTCCTTTGCGATTTTATAGAGACAGTAATCAGTGTTGATTTTACTGCTTTTTAAACACTGTTAAAAACTCCACACATGGCCTTTTTATAACTTCCAAATCGAATCAACACATCAAGCAGAAGAGGTGAAGGAGGCGATTAGAGGGGCTTGTGACTGCGTGGAGACAGACAGCGAGGCAGGAAGGTAATTACTGCCGACATTACTGCGCTTTAAATGTGGCAGAAGTTGCGAGCGCTCGCTAACCTTTTACAGCTTCAGGAGAAATTCAAAACGGCAACTTTGAGTGTGAAAACAAGCCGAGAGAGGAGATTTTTAACAAGATGGAGACGGATAGAGATAAAGGAAGGTGATTATTGTGGTTGTTATTGCCTTTTAAAGGGGCATTACGCCAAGTGTTATCGCCCCACTGCGCTTTCTATGGAGCCATAGCGCTGTGTAACCCTCTGTGTGTGTGTGTGTGTGTGTGTGTGTGTGTATGAATCTGAGAGTAAAGTTGTGTGTGTGATACAGAGCAGGAGGTTCCTGCCTGCTCCCTAATCATTCAGTCACCTTCCTAATCAGCGCCTGTCTTCCTGAGCAACAACCTCACTTCCTCCATCAATCCACTGCTGTTCTGAGCTGCCTCGGGCCATAAACCGCCTGCACGCTTAACGCCACATGTGACCAGAGTCATTTTTGATTAGGAAGTTTCCTGATTAGGTAAACTGACCTGGAAGTATTTAAGGAGAAGCCACTGGGAGGAGAGCGACTCCATTGTTTCCTCTCCTTTCTCAGTTAGCAAAGGAAACATCCTCTGTGAGAGAAATACTGTGTATCATTTAGCTTTGTGCTTGTCTGAAGCCAATTTCATTTCTGTCTTAGTGCTGGATAATCACTCAGGAGCTAAGGGCGACATAATGGAGAAAACAGGAATCAGGTGGAGGTTAAAATGAGGCAGATGTTTTCTCTCACACATTTCGACTTTATTCCTGTATGGGGGATTTTCTTCCCAATCTTGTCCCCTCCGTCACATCTGCTTTCTCAAGCTGTCAAACTCCCGCATACAGTTCTGACAAACACCTGGGGCGACATCACTTTTCTTGTGGTGATTTCAGACACTTTTTTCCAAGTATTTAAACCCCTGAACCATGAGCAAATTTGTGCAATTTCTTTAAAAACATGGAATAAAAAGGCAACCTGGTGAGGAATGTTCCACTAATTGCAATTAATTTGTAGGTTTAGAAAATTATTTTATATAATTCTAGGGAAAAACTAGTAATTAGAATAAAATACATATTTGAAAATATGATACAGATTTTTAAAAAATATTTTTTAAGCACTTTTCCCAAGTCTTGTTTGCCTTTTTTTAATATCTTTTTTTAAATAAATTTTTAAAAATTTATTATTTCATTATTATTATTATTTACTTTTATTTTCTCGTCATTGTCCTGTACTTTTTTACCAGTGTCTTACCAATTTTTGGTTCATTTCTTCTTTCATTCATTCTTCCCATGTTTTTGGAGGAAATCAAGCCAATTCGCTCAGGTTCAAAGAGAGGTTGAAGGTTCTTTGTTATCATATTACAGTGGTAACCACATCAGGTCAAAGCTGGTAATATGTGAGTAAAATATGGAACAATCAAGGTTTTGCAGAATCAGGTGACTCAGGTGACTTTTCCTTGTAAAAAGAAACAAAGTGAAAGCTTGCCAAATGCCAGCACTTGTCTTCTCTTCCAGCCATTCCGTCTTTCCTCTGCATGCAGATGGGCCTAATGAACATTGGTGCTGTTCATCAGTGGAAATATCAAAGTGCATCAGTGAGTCAATATGACGAGTGTCAAATTGACTCATAATGATTTTCAGCCCTCAGAGTGATGACTGGACTGGACGCCATAACTTTAACTGCTGAAGGCCCTTAAGTCTTTCTCCTGGCCCGTGTAAATGTACACTGATCCACACAGGACAAGACACAAATGGAGGGGGCCAAGACAGAAAGATATCTAAATGTCTTTCTTTCTTTCTTTCTCTCTTTCTTTCTTCTCCTATTCTCCCACCACTCGTTCTCTCTCTGTCCCTCTCCAAATGAAAATGGAGTGGAACTAGTGTATTTGTAGCCACGGCAACAACAACATTATCGTTAATGGTCGCTGCGGAGACGCTGCGGAGCTGTAATGGCTGACAGTGCTCTGTCGCCGTGGGTTACCAGCTGGGTCTCACACACAAACACACACACACACACACACACACACACACACACACATGCATTGGATGAAAGCAGTGTCTACTGCTGTACTCCTTTTATTCAGATCCACTTTGCATTGATTTTGCAGTTTGGCTGAAAATGTAACAACTCTGTGTCTCTACCTCCATGGCTCCACCTCAATCAATCACACACACACACACACACACACACAAACACACACACACACACACACCACGCAGACATTGTGTTTTGGGCAAGTGGCTTGTCTGAGTGACGCCAGACATTCACATAGACATACACACACACACATACACACACACACACACACACACACACAGGGTGCTGGTGACGCCAGGCTGGTAGCAGTGTATTGGGTCAGTATTGAACTCAAACACTAAGTAACCTCATGACTGCCTGTCTCTCTCTGTCTCTCTCTCTCTCTCTCTCTTTATACCTGGTTCTCTCTCTCAGCTTGTCTCTCTCCTTTTCCAAAGACTAAGGAGCCCCATTCATCTCTGTATCTGTCTGACTTCGCTGGGCCCAAACTCATTTGAGATGGAGTGACACAAAATGGAAAAGTGTGCTGTGGTCTGACGAGTCCACATTTAAAATTGTCTTTGGAAATCATGGATGTTGTGTCCTCTGGGCTAAAGTGGAAAACAACCATCCAGACTGTTACCAGTATAAAGTTCAAAAGAGAGCATCTCTGTTGGTATGGGGGAAGTGTTAGTGCCCAATGCATTGCTGACTTGCACATGAATGAATGAATGCTGAAAGGTCTATACATGTTTTGGGCCAACATATGCTGCCATCTAGATGATGCTCTTTTGGGATATCCCTGCTTATTCCAACAAGACAATGCAAAGCGACATTCTGCAGGTGTTACAACAGGTACTAGACCAACCTGTCTGCAGTCCAGACCTGTCTCCCATCGAAAATGTGTGGCGCTTTATGAAGTGCAAAACACAATGATGGAGACCCATTGCGGCCATCAAATTCAGAATGAGTGCTTATTTACAAAAAACAATCAAGTTCATCACTTTGAACATTAAATATCTTGTCTTTGTGATGCATTTAATTGTGTATATCTCTAAATTCATTGCATTCTTTTTAAAATTTTAATTGAAATGTTAGCTATATAATTTCATTTCTATGTTTTACACAGTGTTCCAAATTTTTGAAATTGGGGTTGTACATATAAAATATTTAAAGTGGCATATTTAAAATACATTTGAAAAACTATGTATTTATTATAGTGATTATTCTTATTTTGTGCATTGATTGAACACTACTTATTTATTATATTGATTACTATTTAACATTTATTTTTAAATATCAAGTCACTCTTCATGACAAGCTCTTGCTTTGAAGGCCACAGCATACCACTGCACTATGTTTTATACAGACCTAATCAGGGGGTTAAAGTGTCTCCCATTCTCAACAATACCAAACATGCATTTCATTATCACATCAGTTTAAAGCAGCATCATTAACCTTATAATTGTCCTCCATTTCTTTCATATTATTACTTTTAATCTTTATGATTTAATGTAATAAAATGACAATCATTACTGTGACTCATTAATATTAGAATGGATAAATGATCGTGTTACACACATTAGCAGAGTTTGACCTTGTAAAGTAATTGTAGTTAGTACACTATGATAATATGATACAACTTTAATAATGACTTTAGCTGTAGTGATGGCACTGTGGTGTTTCAGTGGAACTTACACACACACACACACACACACACACACACACACACACGTGAACGCACATACAGTACACACACAGTGACCACAGTGACCTCAGTGTGAACTTTAGAGAGACTGAGAGAGAGTGAGGAACGAATGAGAAGAGAGAGCGAGCATGACGGAGTGTGTGTGACATAGAGAGAGAGGGAGAGAGGGAGAGAGGGAGTGATGGAGGGAGATAGACAGGAGGACGCCGCTGTCTCCATCCCTCTCACACACCGTCTGCTCAGTGTGTGTGTGTAGGTGGTGGATTAAGAGGGTCAGAGGTCAAAAGTTATCGCACACACTCCTACTATACATATAGAACTATTCTCCTCCTCATGTCTCCTTTTCTCCTTTCTTGTTTCCACGCCACATCTCTCATCTCCTCATTTCCCATTTCTCCTTCCCTCCATTCTCCTCTCCTCTGCATGACTCCTTTGTCCTCTCCTTTCCTTGTGTTTCTTCTTCTGTCCTCTCCTCCCCTCTCCTCAGTTCTCTCCCTCCCACGTTTCCTCTCTATGTCTCCTTTCCTATCCTCCCTACTGCTCACTTCTTTATGTTTCCTTTCCACACTTTGTACCCTCATCTTCTTATCTTTGAGTGACTCTGTTCCCCTTTTCTCCTATTCATGCTTCCTCTCCTCTGCATGTCCAGTCTCATCTCCCTTCCATAGGCAGGTTTTCATTAACTGAAAATGAATATAAAAGACGCCTAATAGAAACACATCAGTTTGGGGAAAATAACATTCGTTTCGGGAAAAAAATCCCATTTATTTAAATTTTTTTTAAATCCCATTTATTTAAAAATTGCTCTTACACTTGGGGCGGCCTCTAGTTCACCTGCTAAAGTGCGTGCCCTATATGCTGACGCCTTTGCAGCGGCACAGGTTCAATTCCAACCTGTGGCTCTTTGCTGCATGTCATTTACCCTCTCTCCCACATTTTCTGTCAATCTACAACTGTCCTATAAAATAAAGGGAAAATCCCCCCAAAAAAATCTTTAAAAAAGTTTTTACACTTGGATGAGGTGGTATAACAGGCGATCGAAAAGGCCAAATTTGGCAAAACTGCATTGGAAACACTTTTTTGTCTTTATAGTACACATTATGCTATGACTATGTGCTTGTGGGTAGGAACTGGCTCTCTTGGGCATGATGCAGCAGGAAGTGTTATTACATTGCATAAATCTACAAAAGTTAAGCAGATCATCCAGAAGTTTTGAATCCCCAATTCCTCTGTGAAATCGTGGAACATCACCTCCCTCATATGTGGCTGTTCCCACGTATAAGGGGCTTGCCTTTTCATTACAGCTCGCGTAACACGTCTACATCCCCTTGGATTGGAAATAATGATGGCTAGTGTGGTGGCTGCAATAGAAATAATGCTGCTGATGTGAACATCCATCACCATGCTTCTTGGAATGTTATCACCAAAGGAGAAGTCGCAGAATATCACTCAGTGGAAACACGGTTATCTCACAATTGTGTTTTATCGACATCTCAAAAATACTGCTTAATTTTTGAACAAATTTTTAATGGAAACCCGCCTCATATTTCCTTTATATACTTAAGTTTTTATTCGAATTTGCTGACTGGAGTCATACATAATCACTGTGTACTTTGTCAGTGTCATGGGGTGCCTAGCTGTTACTGAACAGTACAAAACATGCACAGCAATAAAATTTTGTCTTCTCTCCTCCATGTTTTCTCTTTTCCCCTCTGTATATGATTTTTGACTCTTGGTAAAAGCATGTGGCCATATATATAATAAATAAATAAATAAATGAAAAAATCCTTGACCTTCCACATTTTCTTCCATTATGAAAAAAGTAAAAACAGTTATTATGAATAAGTATCGAAAAATGCAGCTTTAATCCAGATATATAAGTGGTGAGCATCTGCTGCAAAGAGTTCATACAGTATGAGTCCAATCCTTTTAGTTGTTATTCCTTTGACCACATTCTATAATGGCTTGTATTATAGACGTGTGATTCGCCCTAATGGTATTAGCCATAATCTGTATTGGTTTACATTATGGACGTGTGCAATTTTACGTCTCTTCAAATATTTTGGGAGCAGTAAAGGCCCCGGGGGTCCGGAGCTGCCAGGGACCTCCAGAAATATGCCCGCTTAAAACCCACTAAAATATTGAAGCAGAGTTTTTAATGGAGCGTACGACACTGAATATGAGAGAGAGAGAGAGAGAGAGAGAGAGAGAGAGAGAGAGAGAGGATCAATCTGGTGTTTTTACGACACAGGACTATAAATGTGTCGGCTGTAAATTGTTTTGGAGATGCTGCCGCTCTCAGAAGCTGCTATAAGAGAGATAAATCTCCACATGCACACACATGCACACACGCACATATGCACACACAAACATACACACATATGCAAACAGTGTTAAAGCTGAGCCAAAACTATTATGACCTCTTACCTTCCTTCTTCCACTGCTTGTAAATCATGAGATTCTTCACCCGCCTTCTTTCAAACAGAACTTACAGGCATCATTAGAAATCAGTCATGAGGTCATATCTTACAAATGCATTTAATAATATTGATCTTTCAAAATGTTTTCATTGATTTAACTGTTAATTTGATGCTTTGGTTTTGGTTTTGTTGTATGTTTTTGTCTGTGATCTCTCCCTCCTCCTCCTCCTCCTCCTCCTCCTCTCTCTGTTCTCCTCCTCCTGCAGGGCATGTGTGTGTGATAGGAGGTGTGGCTGGCTCCTCCTGCAGCAGCAGACGGGGCACACCTGTCTCCACTCAGCTCATCAGCTTGTCTATATAAGCTTTGTCTTCACTCTACTTCTCTGCCAGATCATTCCTCTGTGCCTTGCTGTCTCGCCAACTTTTCTGTCTTATGTGAATTTTTCCATGTGCTCATCCTTTGCTGGAGATTATTCTGCGACTCAGACAGCTTCCTGCCTCCACTGCCTGTTTCTTTGTTTTTCTTGTGCACAATAAACTCTTTTTATACACATACCTATGTCAGCCTCCACTTTGGAACTAACAGTTAAATTATATTTGGGGATTTTTTACTCAAAAGAAGGTCTGGAGGCTGTTTCGTAGCATCATTTCCCTTTCACTTTCATTTAATTTTATCGTTAAACACTGAAATCATTCAGTTTGACCCAAACCAGTCAAATAAATATAAAAATACCAAATCTGTCGTCTGAAGTCTGCCCAGGCGCAAGCAGAAAGTCTTGTCACTGTGCATTTCTGCAAACAACAAATGTGTTACGTTTCATATGTATCATGAGCTGACTTTGTCATCAGCTGCAGAGGAGCTGGTTGATGATGTGTCATCTAGGCGAGGTGCATGCCAAGCCACAAACAACTGCTCCAAACAAACAACAAAATGTGGTTGTTTATCACAATGGTTGCTGTTTTCAGCAGTTTTTTAGCCACCAAAATGTTTGTGTTTTACCTGTCAGTGTTTTCCAGTGGGGATAATGTTTGTTTTTCATTCAGAGGACGAGGGACATAGGGTGAAATTTCATTTTAAGCTTGCATAGACTACATTAAAGCAGATGTGTATTTCAGTGGTTGGCACCAAACAGGAATTCTTTACCAGATTATTGTGTTTAGTGTTGCTAAAATATATATATATATATAATTCTTTAGTTTAAGAAGATTTATAAAGACAAAATAATCAGACTATATGAAGCTATTGGATAGATCTGTCCCCTTGATGAAGGTGACTTACAGTGTATGACTTTTGATTTTTGTATGGATTTATGTGTATTTCTCTCTGTTGTTTGTTCAGTAATTTACGGATCAGTTTTTATTCGGTTTATATGTGTTTGGAGAAAGTGAAATAAGATTTTTTATTTTCCTGCTCTCTGTTTCTTTCCAGTCATGGAATGTGTATTGAAGTTGTTTTCAATCTATATCTGATTGTTGTGCATTAACATAACCAGAACAAATAAAAATGAAATGAAACGTATTAAGAGAAATGGATACAGCGCTGAATGCAGGGCCACATTCAATCCTATGAGAGTTGCTCATTGGTGCATGAAGTCAAAATGGCTCAACTGCTGCATATAAAATGAACTGGATGATCTGGGGATCATTGGCACTTCTTCCGCACTGTGTGCAGCCCACAGAGCAAACGCACAAGAGACTTAAAGTGGGCAGGCACTGCCAAGTGTGCACTCCATCAATATGGATTGGGGTAAAATTATTTATTCAGACTGAATAGATGAAATCCCGATAGAGAGATGAGTCCTTGTGGGGATTGTGACGTTCAAAAAAATTATCCACTCTTTCACCATGTAAGTCAATCGGAAAAAGTCCTTTTTGGGCCACAGGGCAACATGACAGTGAAATTACACTATTTGGCCACTACAAACATTGGCTTCAAAGCACTTCTTGTGTTTCAGGGATATTGCCACGAAAAGCAGTTGTTTTTCTGCCAAGGCATTACTTTTTCCTGTGGGGATACTGCCACTAAAATCTGTCTGAAGTTGATTCTCCATCTAGCTCAAAACTGTCGTCTGTGTCATCATAGTCTGACAGGTTTTAACGTGGTCTCTTCATATTAGAGTTGTGTGTGTTTGACTAGTTTGCTGTCCAGCTCTGTGGAGTTCTCCAGTACATCTTTAACCTCATTACCATCCCAACTTGTCAGATATCGCGGCCTGGTCAGTGACATTCATGTCTACAAATTTCGTTCCAGGTATCCTCCTGCATCTGTTGCTGACTTTTGAGGATGGTGTGTCAATTTACTTCTGTCAAATGCATCATGTTTTTTCATGATACACTTCTGTTTTCATAATAAATGTACAGTTTCTCTGCGTTAAATGCATACAGCCTTTTAAGTAAATTTACAACATCGGTGAAACACTTCCAACACGTTCTCACTCCATCACATGGTGCCATTCTGTCAGTTACCTTCCACATCTACATATGATGTTTATGCTCTGGGATGCCGTTACTGTGGTGTCAACATTGCATGTGTAGGGATTACATGACAGTGTGAACTGTCACGATGTTTGGCATTACGCAACAAAGTCACGGAAGGTTAGGTTTAGGTAAAAGAGGCACCTGGCAAGGTGTAGAATAAACACACGCACATCCACACAGGAAGCAAACGCCGAAATCCCACATGAAAGTCAGCCGTTTGTGGGACCCATCCAGCCTGCCCTATGAGTGCACTTGCACTCCTAATATTATGTGTTTATTGGCAGCGTTATTGAAATGCTGTCCTTCAGGTGTCCTTCAGCATTTCAGGTGCATGCAACC
This sequence comes from Plectropomus leopardus, assembly GCF_008729295.1. Classification (NCBI taxonomy): domain Eukaryota; kingdom Metazoa; phylum Chordata; class Actinopteri; order Perciformes; family Serranidae; genus Plectropomus; species Plectropomus leopardus. Next base: position 4,045,066 of record NC_056479.1, on the reverse strand, counting down.
GGTTCCATGCGGCTGCGTTCCTAAGTGACGCCACCCTTGCATATTGCATGTGGATGCAACCGCTGCCATCTGCCCGCCAGAGTACAATAACAATGCCAGCGGTTTTGTCCAACCACGTTTTCATCTTTCGCCATCTGTGTGCATTGCTTGTGGATGCAGAAGGTGGCTTTTGGCATTACACTTGAATGCTGAAAGCACTGAAGAGCAGAGCTAGTTTGCGAGACAAGAGTGCGAACGTGCTGACATTTCATATTTAAGTTTATTTCCTTGTGCAGCACAAGCACGTGGTTGAGTTTGGGCACCAAAACCCTGTGGTTAGGTTTTGAAAAAAGTAGTTCAAATAGTTTGGCTCATCGTTTTTTGGGGTTTTTTTTGGCACTTTGAGCACCGCAAGTGGAGTGCCATCTAGTTCCTGGTGAAAAGGCAAACATCTCTACAGCTAATATTGCCAACACTCTGCAACTCACGCCAAAACTATCTGGACTGATAAATAGCTCTACAAGTAAGAGAAAAAAATAAGCATTATTGATTTGGGGGGGAAATGTCCCTTTAAGTGAGAAAGTGCTACAAGCATGAGGATGTAGGCCTGTTGCGGTCAAGTTTTTATTTGAGTGTTTCATTTATTGATTGTTGATTTAGTTATTTGACTTTCTGCTGTCAGCACACCCTATGGCTGAGATCCGTTGTTGCTGGTCTTCTTGGGAGGTGTGAGGATGGGAGTCTCATTTTCGTGTTGCGTCAGTGTTTCCCCTGTGCACAGTTAAATTACTCTGCCTCATAAAATGATTTTGCACTTAGCTTCTAAAGGATTTTAGATAACACTTTATTTTACAGGTCCCATAGTTTCCTAATGATTGAAATGAACTGAGATGTAAGTGTAATTTATCTGGAAGAATGGTACTAATCAGATGTAATTACTGGTGAAACGGTGACAGTGTGTTCAGATGGTACCGGAGCAATGCTCGGTTGGAGGAGGGGGGGGGCAATCATGTTTTTCAGAAATAATGTACAGATTTTTATGCATTCTATTATCTCAAATGGCCTGAGAAACAGTGCATATAGCTGCCATAAATGGGAAAAATTCTCCCCGGGGGAGCATGCCCGCTGATCCCCCTATAGGTTCCCTCCTGAGCCCCCAACATTTACAACATTTGGCTCCGCCCCTGGATGGTACACTTTAATTTCATTCATGAAGCACTTTTCAAAACAGACGCTACAATGTGCTTCAATAAAACCAGATAACTAAAGCCAAAATAAAAATAACAAGGTTAATATTAACATCACAAACCAAACTATCAATAACAATATAATAGTGAAATAGTAAAGTGTTAAAATAAGGTAACAAAAACAAATATACACGCAGTACATAAATGTATATGAATATGTGCATGCATACACAGGCACATACATACAGATACATAGTACATACATGTTCTGTATACACCACACGTGCATATAAACATATATAGAACACATAACATTGGAATTTGAAAAAAAAAAAAAAACATTATATATTGAATATTCCCTTTTAAATGTTGAAAGTGAAAACAGATGTAGAGTTTGGGAGTCCTGAAAACAAAACTAATTTTATTGATGGTAACTTCAATCAATTATTAATATAACTTTTTACCAGATATTTTAGTTAGTACACAACATGTTAGCTGTCTTTCTGCATTGACTTACTGGATTTCTGTCATTTTTCATAAACTGTTACTTATACGCTCTAGTTAATTATTATTATTATTAGTTAATTATTAACTATTTTATAAACCTCAATTAATACATTTGGTGTTTAATATTTATTATGAAATTAAGGGAACTTCCTATGAATTTATAATAAATTTACTGGAACTGTAAAAGAAATGACAATTATATATATGTATACATATGTATACATATGTATACATATGTATATATATATATATATATATATATATATATATATATATATATATATATATATATATATATATATATATATATATATATATCAAAATAGTATTTTCATAACTTTCATAGTACGCAAGTATAATGGCAATAAAATAAGTTTTAATTTAACTGAATAAAGACTTTGATGTCAAATAAAAACATTACCATCAATAAAATCTCTACAGCTCAAGTCATTTGAAACGATGAAAAGATCATAAGTGGAATTTTTAATTTGCTTCCCAACTTCATGAGTCCACATTTTGATTGCTTTTTAAAAATTGTCTGATTGCTTTTTATTAGTATTAATATTCTATTTGTTTTTATGTTTGCAGACTGGTTTTGTTAATTTTTTCTTAGTATTTTTTTCTAGTTTTGTTTGTATTGATTTCTCTTTTTTATTGGTTAGTTAGCTTTTATTTTATCTTTACTAACTGCAGTGGAAGTGTTAGAAATGAGTGGTGTTGGAAGAAGTTTGCAGATATTTTACTAAAAGTAAAAATACCCCATGACAAGTAATGACAAATGTTATGAAATCATAGTCACTATAAAACAACCATAGCATATAAAAATGCTTGGGTTGTCATTAATGCTAATAATGAATTACGAACAAAGATGATTTACATAGTCTTTTACTGCTGTCAGTGTGATTAAAAACAGAATAAAAAAAGTTAGTTCTTCTAATAAGCCTTCTGTATAGCACAATTTCATCAGCTTATATGTTTAGGCTTTAAGTATTGTGCTTTTATTTTGTAAAGTGAGGAGTGTTTGAAAATGTTGCAATCAGAGTCGCTGGAGCTCTGAGCTGCAACCAGAACACCACACCGTCACCTGGAAGGTCAAAGGTCAGGATCAGGTAGGATGAGAGATTAGGAAGAGACATTTTTATAGAGGGTCCAGTATTTGTATAATTTGCTTTACGTATACATACATGTATATTTGTGTCATTGACGTTTCTGCAGAGGGTTCGCTGAGGCCCACATTTGATTTGATGACTGAAAAAATTGTCCCTCACCCGAGATAGATAGATAGATAGATAGATAGATAGATAGATAGATAGAGAGTAAGGAGTGTTGGGAGATGAGAGGGAGAGTGAGGGGGTGAGATGAATCGGGGGTGAGGGGAGTGCAGAGGATTGATGTGTGATGTCAGAGCGCCTCCAAGTGGTCACATATAAGAAGCTGAGGGTGAAATGTGAGCGTCAGCCTTTTATTCTTTCAGCGTCTCATCAGATTCTCTGTCATTCTTTCCAGTTTTGATCCTTTTTCTCTGTATGACTCTTCCAAAATATTCCAATTTTAAATGTATTTATTAAACTGTATTTTAAACAGGTATATGTAATGTGATAATTTGCTTAAAATAAAGTACCAAGCAAATAGTAATACTAATTTATAATTTCAAAACAGTAAATCTATTTCAATTATTCCTAATGAAAATATTTTCATATTTTACTGCTTTTTACTGCTATTTATAAATGATGTATCACCAATTTTATTTTTCATTATTAATTTTTGTATTTTTTTATCGCATTTTTATTTTTATGTTTTTGTTTTTTTCTTAACGTCATCATCTTATTATACTGTTATTAAAATTGTTTGTATTTTCAATAAACACAAGTCTATTGTTAGTTAATATGCTTTGTATGAGTTATAGTTTGCATTGGGTTAAATTGTTTTTAAGGATCATATTCATTTCATCTTTTTTCTCGAAAACAATTTCTTACAATCTTCTTCATCTGCTTATTATTATCATTATTATTATATTATTATTATTATTATTATTATTTACTGTTTCATTTCTAAGAGAATCATTTGTTATAGTATTACCATAAGATCCAAGGGATTTGATTGTCACATATACAAGCAATTTGGGTAATAAAATCTAAAATGGTGTAAGAAATAGAAAAAAGAAATCCAAACTATTTAATACACGTTTAGCAAAGCAAAATCAAAGTCATGCATATTTTAGGTTTTCTAACTACATTCTATGAATGTCTATTAAATGTATGTGGCAACAATGATTTTAATTTCAGCAGCAGTAACTAAAGAAATTTTAACGGCTTCAAAATTGTTTCATTGTGATGTTTAGGTAAATAATGCAAATAATAATAATAATAAAGTTTTAAATGATAAGCAAAAATAAAACAAGGGAAATGAAATACATAATAATGTGTGAAACCAAAGGATCCAGAGGATCCCACAGTCCTGCAGCTCAGTGGTGGAATGCAGGATGGAAAGAAAGGATGGATTAAAAAGAGTGAAAGCAGCTCGTGTGTGCCGGCCATCTCCTCTGCCTCTCCAGCAGCTCTGTGACGACTCTGTTGTCTTTGCAATTACACACAGATAGCACAAAAGACCAATGAGGCTCCTCACACTGAGAACTGTGGGTACAAGAGGGATACTGGCTATAAACACGCACGGCCCTGAAGGCAAAACTTCTCCCAGCAGCCCGATAAAGCACGCTCATATGAAACTGAGATATGACGGGCCAGCCCCAACCGTATGGAAGCAAAGAAAGGCCATAAAAATTCACATTTTATATAGCAAATGAAAATCCTTTTGAAATCTGAAGTTTAATCACTGAAAATGTGTTGAAATTTAAATAGCATGGAATTTATAACATTAAAATACTTACCTTGGTTGCACTAATGTTCACTTTCAATTTGTGTCTGAATTTCATCATTCTTGTTTAAGTGAATAACTTTTTTTAATTGATTCAAATATCTAGATCCATAAAATTACCAGTTAAATCTTTTTTTTTAGTCTGGATATGTCTACCTGGGGAAAAAAAAAGTTTCTGATGTATTTTTTTTATTATCACATTTTGGGAACGTTAAGAGGAGAATACACAACATATACATTTATATATATATATATATTTATATATATATATATATAATATATATATATAAATAGGAAGCTGCCAATGCAACAATATTTATTTAGTGGTATACAAATTGTACAGAAATATAAATAAGTATTAAATCCTATATTGAGTCACACAGTTCAAATCCTTATGGCCTTTCTTCACTTTCTGTAGTCGACTTATTTAAGGTAGGGAAGGCTCTCTCTTCAACTTGTAGATATATATTATTTATAATTATTTAAAAATATTAAAGTTAAATATCATACATTAAAGAGTATAAGAATCTTTTTTTTTCTGTCATCATTTGTTTTTTCATTGTTTGAGTTTCTTTTTTCCTTTTGACGTGTTTTTTGTGATATTTTTGCTATGACCAAAAGATGTCTGTAAAAAAAAAAACTGGGGGAAAAAAACGGTGTCATGTGGGGGTATGGGCTAAACACATGACATCAAAATTAACAAAACATGGGTAAATCAATTGAAAGACATATATGAAAGATTGTAAATATATGTATATAAATAAGTCAATTTAATTTAATAGAAACTTTTTTTCAATTTAAGTTTTATTTCTATTTCATTTCAAAGGACGGCTTCTGTTTTATTCTGAGTACTTTTGCATTATTGACTTCTATTTTTTTTTCTATTTTTTTGCCACATTCATTTCCAATCTGTTT